>NC_142529.1:1900000-2050000 GCF_964205215.1 Stylophora pistillata
GGACACACCCACGTACACGGGTGTCGTCGAGTATGGACGGGGGAGTTGCGCGCGGACAGGTGGCAAAGGAGATTGCAACATATCAAAAATATGCTACTTGTCAACACTGTATGTAGCTCACTAGCACTTAACGGAAGATTGCTTGTCTAATCTGATATATTTCCCACTCCCGATTCCATAGGCACGCTAAGCTATAATTTCTATATGCTTTCGGGGTTGACTTAAAATTGTTGAGCTTGCTGATACCGGGAATCTTCCTTGTCTCATCAATGACGAAATCCTCCATGCTATCAGTTGCAACTACTCTCACTCCTTCGATGCCTCCGTGGGAAAGAAGAGCTTCTTGGAACTGACTTCCTGTCGTTGCCTTCGTTTATGTAGACCCTTACGTGGCCTTTACATTTGCCACAAGTCTGTCTGCGGCACCTTTACCTCCCTAGGCCTGCGGGTCAGAAAAGTCGATTTCTATAACCTTGACACCAGTAGATTCTGCAATGGCTGGACACGCTAGGATCGTGCATGATGAATGATAGCAACCGGCGTTATCTTGCCTGAAATATGCCTTCGTTACATCCCCGTGTTCAGCTTTAGGGTCTTCAGAACATCCTGCATGATAGCCACAACTTCAAGACTTCCTTGACTGCACAACTGGATTTCATGGGTGAATCCCTGCCATTCAGGAAGGCCATTTACGCGTGACGATAGATTTTCACACAAATAATTCTCGGAAAGTTCTTTTAAAAATGTGATGATAGTTTCCTCGACGGATTTTTATATTGTTCTTTCAAGCAAGATTTTTAAAGCAGAAATAAAAGAATTTGAGGCGATTCTTTGTTTACCTGAACATGTTAAGCGTCATGGCTTAGGTCACGCACAGGTCAATAAACTTGATAAATTGCAAACGTTGTCTAATGCTGTGAATGATCCAAATAGCTTTCTTTTTCTTAATTTAAGCACGAAGATTTTTGTGAATATATATATATTTGCTAAGAAGCAAGTCAACACATCATTAATTTAAGTGTAAGTAGCAAGGTTTTAGCCAACACTGTGATTGTTTTCCGCGAAATGTTCTGAAGTTTGTAATTTCCATCAGCCGTATTAACATGTGTTAAGAGACACGCTGGCACTTAAAACGTAATCAAGAAAGATTAAAAACTACTTTGCTATACATTCACAGCTTCATAGAAGAAACATAACGATGCTGACGCCGTTTAATGGTCATTTAATTTTTTCTGTGTATTTTCGACAAACTGACTCTATAATTAGCTTGAAATGAACATCGAATTCTGCACGCTTACATGGCGTTTGGGTGGCATCACGTTTTATTTAACTACCAAGACGAGACTTAATTTCCAACGGCCAAAATTTCCAGGTGTATAGTTTGATAAATGAGCTCTCGCCTGATTTGGTTTTAATGTCGAAATTTTAGGTACCAGGTGTCGTTTAAACCGGTCAAAGTTAGCCTTCATTTTGTGTCTCAAAAGGACGTGCAAAATACACCTTTATAAAAACGGGGATAAAACCCATATCAAAGAGAATTACAAGAAACTTTTTATGTGCTTTTATTGTGTAGTTATATTGCAATTACTGTGCACAGTTTGATGGTGAATGGACTTGTTTCGCGCTACCAACATCTTTCTAAAGTTGCGTGACGATTTGACCGTTTAGGCAAGGCGAAAACGGCTATTTTGGCGAATTCTCAAACTTTTTTAAATTTCAGCCGGAAAAAAAATCTCTGAAACTTTAAAATATTTTTTTCAAAGCTAGTTCACAGAAAGGGATGTTTTGGTAAAATAAAAAGAAATTCGAGTTCTCGTTACTGATTTTCGATTATCGAAATATTCTGGCGGCTTCTCTTAAATCATGTGACCCAAGAGAAGTTACCACGCAGCTTCAAACCTCCCACTTGACGCGGAAAAGTGGTCTTCAATGGAGTAGACTTTTAAGCAAGGGAGCCTTTGCATCAATCATGGGTTGAGTTCCTTAGTTCTTTAGCTTGTAATCATGTCTTCGAGTGATTGGTTCATCCGAAAGGTTGTGGTCATAACTTTTAGAGGCTTTTAGCCATGGAAACCTGTATGTAGCAACAATCTACATGTGCCTGAGTGATCAAAGGTATGCGATTAGGGAATTACGACTTTCCATCGTTTCGGGAACCGTTCTATGCTACTTTTCAGATTTAAAGTTTTTCTGGTTATTTCTAAATGATTAACTGTTCCTTCACGTTACGTCCAAGGTTGTAGTGAGGAAACATGCAAATGGTCATCAATTTGAAATCTCAGACCTCACGAATGTGCTGAGTAGGGCTTGCGTTTGCGTCGTCTGGAAACTCGCTTATAGGTCTTCTTTTTGCCAACTTAAGAACACTTCTTCAGGAGAAGCCCTCTAAGTTAGGAATGTATCTAATTTTGTAAAAAGTTTTCGATCTAATTTACGTCAAAAAGATAACTTGATGTGCGTGTTGTCGCTACCTGAACTGTCTGTTATTAACAGTGAGGTGTTATGAGCTCAATGGTACCAAAGAGCGAAGAAGAATTGCTTTCGGTCCACTTATTCTCTTAATCGAAGGATTTTTCGTCGTTAGTAACGGATAGTGGAATTTCGATCGTTTAGTTGCATCGCAGATAATTCGATGGATCAGTTTCACAGATGTCTAAGTAAGGTCCCGGATTGAAGAAATATGCCTTACCGTTAGCCTCTTTTTCAAAGCGAGTCCTGGTGCTCATCCTTGCATATGATAATGGGTTATCATTCACATGTAAATTAAACTCATTTTCCCAAAAATGGTTAAGCACTAGGCCTCGTGAGCTGAGGGCGCCTGTGGAATATCTTGTACGAAAAAGAACCATTACAACTTTGCTTCACTGAGCTGCAAAAGAAGGCAGTCTTATTTCTCTGCCAAAACTTGATCATGAGATGTTACATGACTATTTTAGCGGGAAATTTATGGCGATCTGATTTTTTTCGGATCCGGTCCAGGTTTTGTCAATCGGACACAATCTGATCAAGGTTTTGTTAATCCGGTCCGATCCGGTCCCGGTTTTGTCAATCCAATCCAATCCAATCTGGTCCAGATTTTGTCAACGCCCGGCAGCAGGAATGCTTTCTCACACATGAGCCTCAAGCAGTGTCAGTCCTTTTCCTGATATATCTTGATTTTTTCATCTACACTTTCTTGAGGTTTGATGTTTTCAATGTTGATGTTTCCATCTAGAAATTGAAATGGACAATATCCTATCTGCCAAGTTGCCTGAAAAACAACCGAAAATTGAAACCAACACCATATCTTTGTCTACAAAACGTCTATAAAGTGAAAAAAAAAATTAGTGCACTAATTAGATGTCTAATTAAAAGCAATATAGGACAAGGCTTGCCACCACACTCAGGTTTTCAGCAAATTTACCTCCCCTATTTCAAACTAGATTTAATTCCAAAATATTAATGATCTGATGAATGTGATAACAGTTGCTCTTCCATTGATAATGTGTCCTATCTTGTCCAAATTCTAACTTCATCCCTCCAGTATTATCCAAGAAAATTGCTGAGAAGGTAAAAAAATTTAGCTTTCTGACTATGATTGGTGTTAACAATAAGGACCAAAGGAATTTGAACTGTGGGGTTCAAATCAATCAGTGTCTCAGGTTGTTTAGGGCTATTAATACTTCTCTCAATCTCCTCACTTCCCACAATAAATTAAATATCATTAACATTTCTTAATTTGATTTTTAGGCAGTCCGAGTCTTCAGTTGAAACCCTGTCTAAGTTCAGGATGTATGCAGAGGGTTGTGTTCAAATGATTTACTATTGGTATGTTTTAGTATCATTAGGTGTTGTTGTTAACTGTCTGTTTTTAAAAGGATATTATTCCTCTCAAGTATTGACTGTTGAGATATACTTTCAACACCAAATTAAATTAAGCGGACGCAACAACATTTGTGAGAGGAAATAAAAGGATTTAATGGACTGTGAACTCACTTTTTAAATTTTTTTTTTCAGCTTAATCTTTCAAATTTAAAAGCTCTCTGTGATGTCAAGACTACACAAGGTAGTAAGAGGAATGGTAAAAAATGTACACTATTACAAATACCAACCCTACACTTTGACAAACATTCATCCACATCATTATTTTATCTCCTGAATGTCATCTATGAAACTGCAAGTACCAATTTCAAAGTGAGTTGAAAAGGAATACCTTTTGAGCATAACTTTCACTGTAATGGTTGTTATCAGTGAGTAATATAACAGTGACAGTGTAGATCTCTAGGGCAACTTAATATTCTCCTGTTTTAAATATATCTCAATATACTTGTGTAGTGTCTAAAAATGAAGAAGTATGCCACAAAAGGCAGCCACGAAGGCGAACAACAACAGTACACACAGTACACGTTTCTTTAATAATCTTCCCGCGCTCACACTTTCCCGGATGTATACTTTTACATAAACAACCGCTGTCCTAGTATACTACATTCCCTCTCTTTCTTCGCTTAGATGGTTGACCTCGAAAGACAGAAACATTACAAACTTCCACTTTGTTTAGACACCGTAAAAGTTCAATTCGATTCCAAATGTTCAAGACAAAAATCACGCTAAACATAAACATAGCCTTGGCCGTTCAGCTTATAAAACAACGTTTCAATGTCACTCATGTAATAACAACGAACAGTAATATGAAAATGCCAATGTCACTAGTTTTAGTACAGAACGTAGTCACTCAGAGCCTTTGGACGGCTCGTAATTCTGCCGGATCTTCTCACATGCTGCTCAGCTGTAGGTACAGTAGAAGGTACATCTTCTGGTGGTGATTCAGCCATTGGTACTTGATCCTCTGCCACAGGTGGCGTCTCAAATGACTTAGGTTCAGTCCGTGGTTTAGCGTCCTGTTGTGGCGTTTCCTGTTCTTCTAGATCTGGCATATTAAGGACTTAATATGCTGAAGGACTGCGTTTGTACTGGACACCTTGAGGCGATCGCAACACCACCTGGTCCCCATAACGAGATATCACCTGATATGGTTCCTTCTCATAGCAAGGTGACAGCTTATTTTCTTTCTTCTTCTCAAGCAGAACACTGTCTCCTTCTTTCACATTTCGATCTCTGGCATGGAACTTCTTGTCCACATAGTCCTTGTTAAACTGCTTTCTCTGATTGTCCCGATCACGAACGGCTTGGTCGCTCACTTCTACCTCCTCCTCTTCAACATTGACTAGCTCAGGCATTTTAGTTGTCAGCTTTCTCCTAAACAATAACTCGGCGGGACTCTTTCCTGTGGTTGAATGTGGTGTGGACCTGTATGCCAAAAGGAACCTGTTTAGCTCCTCTCTCCAGTTCTTTCCTTCTGCATGGGCTGCTCTCATGGACTTCAGAAGCGACCTGTTTTGCCTCTCTACCTCACCGTTAGCTCTTGGCCATAGAGGTGTTGTGTAATGGTGATCAATCCCCATTTCATTCAGGTAATCTTCTACTTCTTTAGATACAAGATTTGAGCCATTGTCGGTACGCAGACCTTTAGGCAACCCATGTCTTGCAAATTGGGCATTCAAGCAATGAATGATGGTTTTGCTGGAAGTTGTTCGGATAACATCAACCTCTATCCACCGGCTGTAATAATCAACGAGAACTAACAAATGTTCCCCAGAAGGTAACGGACCCATTAGATCCACAGCTACTTCTTCCCATGGTTGGTTGGGTAACGGTGTTGACTTCAATGGTGGGGGTGGAACGTTCTTTGTAACCATCTGGCACCCGTAACACTCTGCACATCTTTTCTCGGCATCACGATCCATAGCAGGCCACCAGACTTTTGTTCTAAGTCTCTCCTTTGTCTTTGTGACTCCTTGGTGCCCCTCGTGTGCCAAACTAACGACTCTCTTGCGAAGTGCTTGGGGTATAACAATTCTTGTCCCCCGGAGAATTACATGGCCAATAAAAGTCAACTCATTGCGCACTGGCAAATACTGCTTTGGGGCATTGTCCCATTTCCCTTCGATGAGACAATTCCTGAGTGCTTGCAACTCAGAGTCTTGTGCTGAGACTTGTTCAATCTCTTTGATTCTCAATGCAGCAGGGACAGCATGTAGAGCTATCGCGCGTACATATCCATCATCTTCCGCGGAATTGTCTGAAGCAGGTATCTTCGTCAGTCGGGAAAGGGCATCTGCGATGTTTTTTCTTGAAGGCACATAGCAAACTTGATAGTTGTACGGTTGTAAACGCAGAACCCAGCGCTCTATTCTGGCTGAAGGTTTAGACTTCCTTGAATAGATGACTTTAAGTGCTTCATGGTCTGTCACCAGATCAAACTGTGGAAGCCCGTACAAGTAGAGGTGGAAGCGTTCACAAGCCCAGACTAAGGCTAGTGCTTCCTTTTCTGTCTGACTATAACGACGCTCCACTTGACTCAAACTACGACTAGCATAACAGATGGCACGGCTTTCCCCATTCTTTTCTTGCACCAGCACGGCGCCAAGTCCAACAGGACTTGCATCAGCAATAACACGGGTGGGTGTGTCCTTATCGAAGTAAGCTAGGACTGGTGCACTTGCAACTTGACTCTTCAATCTCTGAAACGATTGCTCCTGCTCCTTACCCCAAACGAACGGTTCCCCTTTTCTAGCAAGTTTTCTGAGGGGATCAGCAGTGGTAGCAAAATCGGGTATAAACCTGGCACTGAATCCAACGAGCCCCAAGAAGCTACGGACTTCTGAGGGTGTCTGAGGCTGACTTGCCTCTGCAACTGCTCTGACTTTTTCCTCCGTTGGGCCGATGCCATGCTTACTCAGCAAAAGGCCCATGAATACCACTTTAGTCATTCGGAAAGTGCATTTTTCAGCATTCAAAGTCAGCTGCTTCTCACTAAGACGTTGCAACACACTGTGTAAGTTCTTATCATGTTCTTCAGTGTCTCGACCATGAACGATAAGATCATCTGCTATGTTTGACACCCCTTGTAGACCTGCCATTGACTGGGTGATGACATGCTGGTACTTCTCTGGTGCGGCATTTACACCGAAACTCAAACGTTTGTAGCGGAATATACCATCATGGGTGGTAAAAGCAGTGATATCCCTTGAATCAGGATCCAGCTCAATTTGGTGAAAACCCCACCTTAAATCTAACTTCGAGAAAACACCACTCCCATTAAGACTTTCAAGGACTTCATCTATGGTTGGTATGGGCAATCTTTCCCGAATAATGGCCTCGTTGGCTCTCCGCATGTCGACACACAACCTTATGTCTCCGGACGGTTTAGGAGCAACAACGACTGGGCTTACCCACACCGTCGGCCCCTCGACTTTCTCAATTATGTCCTTTTCAAGGAGTTCGTTAACCTTGGCAGTTACTTTGTCCTTTACACAAAAAGGTACTCGTCGCATTTTTTGAACGACTGGAGTTACACTGGGGTCAATGTGTAGCTTCAACTGATAATCTTTAAGCTTTCCAATTCCCTGGAATACACTGGGGTATTTTGCTTTGAGTCCTCCCACGAAGGTACCATCAACAGTGTTACAGTCTCCTGTCCCAAGAGTTCCCGAGAGATCCACACGAAGGATTCCAAGATCTGTGGCGGACGAATATCCCAGCAAACAACGCCCGGATTCAACAACAATGAAATCTGCCACAACCTTTGCTTTGGGTACGGAAACTTCTGTCTGAAACTGGCCCTCAATTTTAAGTTCTCGACCCCCATAAGCATACAATCTCTTCAGACAAGGTTTTAATTCAATCTTGAGCCCCTGATACTTAAGTTCCTGCAGTGTATCTTTACTAATGAGGTTACTTGCAGAACCTGAATCAATCAACACATCTCTGCTGATTCCACCAATCTTCACTGAGATAACGGGTTCAGAGGAATTTGACATAGCACATGTCTGTTCTTCTATAGTAAAAGCAAAACTGTCATCCTCACCTGACTCGTTACAATGACCCTCAACATGATTTGCCTGTCTCCCCTTACCATGACGCTGCTGTCTGCCTCCCCGTTGTTGGGTGTTACCTTGTTTTCCAGGCTTCGAGTTCCTTCCCCCTTTGCAACAGCTTGCATAATGACCATATTTACCACACTTGCTGCACTTGCGACCTCGGGCTGGACAATTTGTACTTTGAGCAAAATGACCTTCTTTACCACAGTTGAAACAAACGCTTTTCCCTTTGTCTCCACGCCCAGGACGTTCTTCAACTGCATGAGTACCTGCTCCAGGTTCTTGGCTTGGCATGACCATTTGACTTGCCTGCTCGTGTGAGGCTTCCCACTTTCGAACTTTATCCATTGCTGCTTGCAGAGTAATATTAACGATTTCCAATAGCTTCTTCTTTAGCTCAACATTAGGCAACTTTTCAATCAATTGATCCCGTAAATTTTCTTCCAAAGTTGGACCAAAATTACAATGACGAGCTTGTTTACGTAAACGAACCATGAACTTATCGGCGGTCTCTCCCTTTGTCGGCGTAAGTTGACGAAAGACATGACGCTCGTACGGTACATTGTCCTCGGCTCGAAAATGAGCATCCAACTTTCGCAGACACACCACATACTCATTATCCTCGTTAGCATTCAGTGGTCCAGGATCTGGAATATCTTCGTAAATATCTTGTACTTCCATACCTGCTAAATGAAGTAACTGAGCTGTTTTCCGAGAAGGATTCGTAATTCCCTTGCCATCGATGTAATACTGATACGATCGTTTCCACTGTCGCCATCGTTCCGCGACCTGAGAGGAAGACCCTGTTAAATCTAGAGGCGGAAGCGCCCTTTCTACTGAATTCGACATCCTCGTCGCCAATTTGTAGTGTCTAAAAATGAAGAAGTATGCCACAAAAGGCAGCCACGAAGGCGAACAACAACAGTACACACAGTACACGTTTCTTTAATAATCTTCCCGCGCTCACACTTTCCCGGATGTATACTTTTACATAAACAACCGCTGTCCTAGTATACTACAACTTGCGACTGACTTTGTGGCATAAGATAAAACTCAACAGCAAGGTTACTAAAGAACTGACTTTAAATATTGAGTGGGCAACCATAATTGTGATTTGTTAGTGTTTTCCAATTTATTTCCAATAGCATTCTTGTTTTGTTGTGGTAGGATTCCACTGTTCCTAGTGTAGCCTCTACATCACAGGAAGGCCAGGAAAACAGGACACTGAAAGTCACTTTTCTGAGTACTGAGTGGAAATCGTCAACTGATGGAGACTTGTCAACTATCAACCGAGAGCTAGCCATCCAGTTGGCTAAACACTCTAATGTTGATGTCAGTGTCTTCCTACCAAAATGCAGTGAAAAGGACAAGAGCAGTGCTGAAAGTCACAATGTGAAACTCATTGAAGCAGATAGGGTTCCTGGTTTAAAGCCCGTTTTTTGTCTGTCATCTCCCCCCAGAAACCATATAATGGACTGTGTCATTGGTCATGGAGTCCACCTCGGCCAACAAATTGCACTCATCAAGGGAAATCCACATTACTGTCACTGCAAATGGATTCAAGTTGTTCACTCTGCTCCTGAAGAAGATGGAATGTACAAAAACATTTCAGAAGGTGAACAAATGCAGCAGACAGAAATAGAACTTTGTAAGATGGCTGATCAAGTAGTTACCATTGGACCCAAGCTGGCAGATGTTTACAAGCATTACCTTTGTCATGGTAAACAACAACAAAAAGTTTTTGACCTTACTCCAAGCATTTTCTCAGAGTTTTTGGAAGTAGAACAAGCCACTGAAGAAAGAAGAACATTCTGTGTTCTTGTTATTGGAAGTGGTGACAGCCATGAAGATTTCAATGTCAAGGGGTACGACATAGCTGCTAAAGCAATTGCTGAGCTGAAAGGTGAATCCTATAAACTCAAGTTTATATGCCCACCTGGAGGAAAAGAAGATGAAATGGCAGAAAAGTTGCTCCACCATGGCATTAGTCAGAATCAGCTTATTGTTCGTAGCTTTAATGATAGCAGAGAAGTCCTAGCCAACTTATTCTGTGAAGTGGATCTTGCAATAATGCCATCCAGGACTGAAGGATTTGGAATAACAGCTCTTGAAGCATTATCTACTGGTCTACCCATACTTGTCAGTGGCAATTCGGGACTTGGAGAAGCTCTGAAGGAAGTGCCTCAAGGCTCCTACTGCGTGGTAGACTCTGACGATCCTAAAGACTGGGCCAGAGAAATCAAGAATGTATGTCAGAAAAAGAGGGAAGTGCGACTAAAAGAGGCAAGGTTTCTTCGTGCAAACTATCTTCAGAAGTACAGCTGGGAGGAGCCTTGTAGAAGTCTTGTAGAAAGGATGTACAAACTCACATTTGGTAAGCTAATCTCCTTTAATTTTTTTAACAAAATTTATTTTCATTCAATAAAAATTAATTTTATCTTTAAGAAACTAAAAGTTTATGTGTTAATTTGATGTTTTTGGTGAAGGCAAAAATGCACAAGAACAGAAAATGCAGTTGCTTTTGATTAATACTAATCACTCAATAGTACTTAAAGCTTAACAGAATCTTGTCTTATCCTCAAGCTTTGTGAATGTAATTGAAAATTAATGCATTCTTCTTTTGTTGCTTATTTGGGTTCATTAGGAAGGGGATCAATCTTTCCAGTCAGAGATAAGAGGCCAACCTCTATCTTTGTAGCTGATCAGCCTCCCAAACGACTTAGAAAAGGATTGTCTCATGTTGCTCCCCATAAAGGTACAATAATATCAGGATATAATCATAGTATTGATAGACCAATTCATTTCAAAATGGTTCCAAACCTTGTAAGCCCTACAAAGATCACCACTAGTCCAAAATTTTATGCTAGAACCATGTACCTATGAGCTGCATTTTACCAGTTGAGTTAACTTAGAGGACTCTACTGAAATCATTCAAATTGCCTTTTGCAGCTGCAGAAGGCCTCTCTATTGGTTGCTCGCCACAGTCAACTATGGAATGTGTGCTGTCTGCTCTTCCTACTGTCACTGTATCTCAAGACAAACTCGTTGATCAAAGAAGTTACACTCAGAGTGAGTATTAAGTGCAACAAATAAATTCAATGTTATTTAGGATACTTAACAAAAAGTTCAAGTGAGAATAAAGTAAATTGTAATAGAATTTTGTGGAAGTTAGTCATTTATTTTTTTTTTAGGATTTCTGTTAAATTAAATGTTGTGATCAGAAAATGTTACATTCTTGAAAAATGTGCTGTAATTTAAAACGTGAAAAAATTGTAAAATTGGTATGTTTGGTAGTTAATCCATGTCAGGCCAAAACAGATGTCCATCTTCTGAACATCGTCAGAATTCATTTGTTGGAGACAGTGCATTATATGACAGAGGACTTGTACGCCAGAGAAGTTATCCTCAGGATAAGATTGGAACACAACTGGGAATTTTTCCACCATACAGAGAGGATAGTATCTATCTATTGTACCATGTGTTTTGAGTGGGCTCTGCAGTCCTAGGTACCAGTTCCAATCCTCCTTCTCCACTTGTTTGCCTTGCTTGTAGACATGGTGGTAGTAACTGTAGCAATTGCCAGAACATACTAAAGTTTCCTCAAGGAAGTTTTTCTTAAATATTTTGTCATATACTGCATGTAGGGTGCATTTGTTATGGTGCGCTATGCATCATGGTCAGGGTAATAAAGTCTCTGGTTGTTTTCCACTCAAATATGCAGTTGTTGTAGCTCTCTTGCTCCTGCTCGAGGAACCTAACCTGGTGTCAGGATCAGATAAACAAACAAACAAACAAACAAACCTCGTGCCCAAAAGACTGCCAATGCAACCTGGGAAAACCGGCAAACCGCAACTCCATTCAGTTACTCAAAAGCACACTCGCACTCATCGAGTATGAAGCGCATGGCCAACAGCAAGCCGCCGAAATTAACTTTCAATGATGATGCGCCTCCAACAGTACAACATTGAAGTAACATACAAGAAAGGCACGTCACTCCTCATAGCTGATACACTCTCCAGAGCCGCACTTCCCACCACTAATGACTCCAAGCAAACCAATTTTGCTGTCTTCAGGGCTGACCTTGACAACCACGTGGAAGACCCTCAGATCACCTCCCAAACACTTGACGATATCAAAACCTCCTCAGCAAATGATCCTACTTTGCCCGCCCTAAGCAATACCATAATCCTAGGCTGGCCCACAGAGAATTCTAACCTTCCCCAAAGCCTCCACCCATTTTGGTTTTTATTGCAATGAACCCATCACCCATGATGGGATCATCTATAAGGGAAAGCAAGTAGTCATTCCATTGGCTAAAAGGAACTATGTGCTTCAGAAGGCACATGTTGCACACTTTGGCCCAAAGTCAATCATACGACACTGTCAAGATATCATATTCTGGCCCGGCCAGTGGAGCGACATACGGAATGCTTGCCAATTGTGTGGGATATGTGCCCAATTTCAAACACAGAATTCGAGAGAACCCATGAAGAGCCACCCCATCTCACAGTATACCTGGCAGTTCGTAAGCTAAGAGCTCTGCATGTTTGAGTCGCACACGTACCTTATTACTGCAGAGCACTACTCGACTTTATCGAGGTCGATGAGGTCGAAAACACTCTGGCCAGCTCTATTGTGTCCAAAACAGAGGCCCACTTCGCTCATCATGGAGTCCCTGAAACACTCTTAACCGACAACGGACCTCAATTCACTGCAAGTGAGTTCAAAGCACTTTGTGGAAAATACCAAATTCAACACATTACCAACTCCCCCTATTGGCCAAAAGGAAACGGCGAAGCAGGAGCCCCCGTCAAGATAGTGAAGTGGATTCTAAAGAAGTCAGGACCCCACCATCTACAAGAAACCCTCCTCACCTATCACAATACCCCCCAGGCAGGACACATCATGAGCCCAGCCCAAAGAAGCATGGGGTGACACATCCGTGGACCACTCCCAGTCTCCCAAGCCCTCTTACTGCCAAATGACAACACCGCAGCATCTGTCCAGGATGCTATTGCAGCAAAACATGCAAGGCCAAACAACACTATGATATGACGGCAAACACCAATCTACCCTCATTTGGAATCAGGGACTTTGTCTATGCCAAACCACAAGTCAGGCCCTTGGCTTTATGGGCTTGTCACTGCAATACCAGCTCCCCAGTCTTACATTATTGAGACCCTCACAGGGCCAACAAGAAGAAACCGGTGCCACCTGTGTCCAGCTGCACCCCCACCCCCAGAGGCCCTAATCCCACGCTCCTGGATGAAACAATTATCTGCCAAAACACCACCCACAATTACGGTTGACTACCCTTCAAAACAACCCAAGCCTGTTCCGCCACCATCTTCGTCCAAAGGACCAAGCCGTACCATCAATACCAACTCAACTCGGGCAACTCCTGATAAAACAGTCCCTACATCACTAGCAGCATCACCTCAGAAAGCTCTGCCCTCTGAAGCCACCCCACCATCCCCAATGGAGTTGAACCCTACAGGAACTGCAACACACTCTTTGAATAGGTTACACATCCAATCAAGTCCGAAGGAAGGAACTCTGACCAAGACCATATCAGGACGGGTGTCTAAACCCAGTATACGCCTTGACTTGTGAACTGCCTGTTTCCCCCTTTCAGTCATGTTGAACAGAACATGCAGTGATGACATAGACATATTACAACATTCTTCAAACTCTTTTTCTATTTTTCTTTTAGACTTTATTGGTTTATTATTCATTTTCTTTTAACTGGCTGCTGTACTAGTATGCTGTGAGATCCAGCACTTGTCACATTTGCTAGTCTTACAGCCTGAGAGTGCTACAGAACCCCTGTTCACTTTTCATACATTTTGTTGCTACTGCTATAGTTGTATTTATCCTGTTCCAATGAAAAAAAAAAAGAAAAAAAAGAGAAAGGGAGATGTTATGGTGCGCTATGCATCATGGTCAGGGTAATAAAGTCTCTGGTTGTTTTCCACTCAAATACAAAGTTGTTGTAGCTCTCATGCTCTCGCTCATTTAATTACTTTTTTTACTATACTATCTTGGTGAGATTGCAAAGTCCATACACATACAACACTGTAAGTAATGTAATAACATAATTATGATATTAAGTGTCTAAATGGCATTTTCGGTTTCTTATCCATATCAGGCCAGAACAGACGTCCACCTTCTGGACATGGTCAGAATCCATATGCTAGAGCCAGTTCAACAGATTATGGAGGATTTGTTCATCAGGAATGTCATCCCCATGGTAAGATGACAAAACAACTGGGAACTTTTTACCAAACAGTGAGGATGATATTGTTAAGCATGTGCCAGCTACATACTGTATGTTATAAGTTTGTGAAGAGTGTTGGATTCTTACTGGGTATTGTAGTTCTAGTTACTCTTGCAAGGCCTCCCTTTCTACTCCTCTGCCTAGCTTGTGAACATGGCAGCAGTTGGTATAATAGCAATTACCAGTAACCCCCACTGTAACTGGGTACTGTAGTTCTAGTTACTCTTTCAATGCCTCCCTTTCTACTGCTACTGTAACAGTTTCCTCCAAAGAGGTTTTCTTAGAGCTCATCACTGACAAGAGGTGTTAAGAAGATGTTAAAGAACTTGTGTGAGCGCAACTCGCTTGTGTGTGCTTTGGAATCACGTAGTTTAATAATATTGTAAGCAAATCACACGGACGTTTTTGTTTCTGATGTGTGCAATTTTCTTAGAGAAGAGTTGAAAGTTTTTCAGTTTTATCGATTGGCATTTTGTTTAACAGTTGTTGTTGTTTACCGCGAGTCTACAGTTTTCCGTGTTGGAATTAAAGTGTCTGTTTGGATTTTCCGTTTCGCTTCCGAAGAAGATGCATACCCTATTGACACCTCTGCATCACTTAAAATGGAAGCTTTCACTTGACATCTTTTAAGGTGTTTCAATCCCCTTTATTTCACAGAGCAGTTGTGGATTAAACTTGTGTTTTGCTTTTACATCAAAAGGTTTCTCTAGCTATGGCTTGCCTGCTCCTGTAGCAGTGAATTACAGTCAGGGGAATCATCCTGCAGCCTTTGTAAATCCAAATAATCAGGGAAGCCAAACCTTCCCTCAGAGTGAGTACAGGAAATTTGTGATAATTTTTTTTTTAAGAATTAAGTGGAGTAATAATAGCTAATAAGTGGCCTTTAATGGGCTCTGTGTAACTTGTTAGTCATAATGTATGTACAGTACCCTTGATGAGTTTTATTACTACAGTTTCATGGTGTTTGGTTTCTTATCCATATCAGGTCAGAACAGACATCTATCTTTTGAACATGGTCAGAATCTGTATGCTGGAGCTAGTTCAACACATTACAGAGGACCTGTTCATCAAGGATGTCATACTCAGGGTAAGATTGAAAAATAACTGGGAATTTTTCCACCAAATAGTGAGGATGATAATAATAACATAATGAGCATTTGTTAGCTACTGTATATTAGGAACTTGTGAAGAGTGTAGGACTTTGACTGGGTTCTGTAGTTCTATTTGCTCTTTCTAGGTTTCCCTCTCTTCTCCTTTGCCTTGCTTACTAACATGGCAGCAGTTAGTGTAGCATTAACTAGAAAGAACTACTGACAGTTTCCTCAAGGAAGGTTTTTCTTAAAGCTGCTTACTGATACAAGGTATACCCTTTTGTCACCCTTACATTATTTTAAGTGCTCAAAACCTCATAAGGTGTTTCAACCCACTCCATCACACAGAGCAGTTATGAATCGAAGTTGTGATACTCTTTGACATCAAAACGATCCACTAGTTATCACTTGCTTGCTTTTTTAGCAGTGGATTCTAGTCAAGGGAATCTTCCAACAGCCTTTGCAAATCTGAGTAACCGGGGAAGCCAAACCTTCCCTCAGAGTAAGTGCAGAAAATTTGTGGTTATAGGCTATTTTACAGTTGGGTACTTAATTGCCAAGTCTTTGATTTGGAGTGAGGCTAAAGGTGACCTAGTTGAGATAGAGATCATTATCTAGTTAGCATGATGACAGCTAAAAGTAACTTACATTTGAAAAGCAGCAACATTTGTATCATGATATGGAGGGTCCCCAATAGGGTTCTTCAATCCCAGCATCCCGACCGGAATCTTCCCTCAATCCCGAGATCCCGACGGCTTCTACGGGCTAATCCTGCTCCCGGTCATATTTTCTTAATTTCTTACCTCAGCAAAATTTTCCTTGAAGTTCTGTTTCAGATTCCCTCACAGCAGACCCAAGCACTTACTATTACGTTGAATTAGCTGTATCTCTCTGCACTAAAACGATGATCTAGTTCATTTGTTTTTCATGACTGGTTTCAAACGAGTTTCATCAGTCAATGAGTCATTTTTATGGTTTTTATAGCAGTCTGCTGGTTTTTTTGGGGTTTCTTTTTCCTTTTTTCTGTTTTGCCTCTTTTGTTCGATAACACTTGCCCCCCGGATCACTTCGGTTCCTGAAAAAAGTGTCTATTGGAGATGATAGTGATCAAATGAAGAGCATTAAGGGTACATATGATCACGACGTACCACAGCAAATTCACTGTTCACTACACACATGGCAAGTCACCGTCAATCGCAACTCAGAAGACAGTTTGCTCGTTCACAATTTTCAGCCATGGCAAGGATCAGCTGGAAATTCCATAAAATCGAGTATGATTGTGCTCAACAGATACTGAAATATATATTCTTTTCGACCCCAGTTTAACCAGTGTTACATGTTCCGGCTCAAAATGCTGTAATCACCAGTAACCAAAGCGTACTATAAGAGGTTGAAATAAGAGCCTGTATGGATTTCAATTTCGAACGAAAACTATTTCTGTTTTCCTTTGAAAAGCTACGATAAAGTTCGAACCTCTCTAAGTGGTGTCCTTTTTATGTTGCCAAAATGCTTCCATAAGCCATTTGAGCGATTTTGACACGTATAAAGAGTACGCGTCACTGTATTGTAGCTTTCAAAGGAAAAACAGAGTTTGAATTTTAAATTCATACAAACTCTTATAGTATGCCTTGGTCACCTGCGGCTAAATTAATGTGAAATGTTTATTTGATGATTGCTATCATCTAGGAGCTTCTTTAGCAATTCGCCACAATTAATCTATAATTCTGCTATTGAAGTGAACAGCTAGAGACCGTTTTAAGCAAAACCGTTGCCTCGCAATCCAACGATGGAATTCCACCAACATCATCGTCGGCATCTTCATTATTAGTAAACTCGTCATCCAAATCTTTGGTACTGCTTGAATCATACTCCAGTATGCGGTCTTCCTCGTCTGCTTCTTCGGCTTCGTTTCTCCGTTGTTCCCTGAAGCGTTCACAGGAGACTGACTCACCTTGTCGCACCTCTCTCTGGTAGAGGTAGGAAGGCAGGGTTCCGGCTCTTGCCATTGTTGTCTCTTGTCTGACAGAGTGCTGACGCACTGCAGCACCAAACGTTTGTCCCCAGTCCCTCATAACTTGTACACACTGTGGTGTCATTGGTACAGCTGGCTAGGGTTGTATAACAGGCATGACCGACAGAAACATTGCGCGTTTGGGCACAGGATACCAAGACTTTGGATTTGTAAAATAGATCGCCGCCCAATGGGTCGTTCTCTTGATACCTTCTGTGGCTGCATTTCCAAAGTTTCTTGCATAATCCATCACTATTTATAGCCTGCAAAAAGGGCCACCTGTCGTCGGTTTCGGCTACTGGGGACGTTTAACAAATCAAAACGCACAACTTAGAACCTTTCAATAGCGAATGCCGGAAGGATTATAAGAAGCGGCTGTATTTAGAAGAAAACAACAATCAACCAAAGAAAAACCCTCAAAATTAAACAGAAACAAACAAGCATGGTCTGCAGTGAAATGTTTGGTTACCATGAGGTCATTGGTTTGTCTAGAAACGTGATGGAAACATGATGCTACGTGAAATTGCCCTTTACTCATTACTGATATTAATAGACCATAAAAAAGCGTCATTTTCACTGTCAGAGTTCTCGCAATTCATTGTCTTCATTTGCAATGTAATAGTTGCAAAAGTCTAAATTAGTAAAGGCAAGAAACAGAACTTACCTAACTGTTTCCCAGACGGACTTTAATGTCTTCTCCTTCCATGAAAGTTGTGGCTGAAATTTCTCCTTACAAAGAACGAATTTCCACTCTTCCCCTTCTCATTAAAAAAAGCTACGCAGCTAATAATATGGACCACATCATTGTTAATGTTAACCGACATCGCTAGCGTACGTTAAACTACGCAAACGATAACTTAGCAAGTCTCCCTCGCGTTGAATATCCCACGTGCACCGATCAGGATCTGTATAAACTTGACACTAGAAATATCACGGTCAACAAATAACAAAGGTCACAAAGACATTGTCAAATTGGATTCTCATTATGGCCAAGGTGTCCAAGGTTCACGAAAATAGACCACAGATCACCATAGGGGTCACAGAGCAGCGTGATAGGGTTGTGGAAAACGTGGATGTCAACGAGGTCATTGTCTGGCTATTTCCGACCATTTCCAACGTTAATAAGATGAGCTAGCTAGCCAAGATGACAGCTTCAGCTTGATTTTCTTTGCATATTTCAGACTCTGAAATTCCCGAATCTCGGTTTCTTTGAAGCAACATTTCCCGATTCCCGCCTGTTAAAATCACCAAATCCCGTGTCCCGGTCATAAATACAATCCCGAATCTCGTCCCTCTTTTCCTTCAAAATCTCGAATCCCGGCCTTCAAATAAGCCAAATCCCGGATCCTGAAAAACCTATTGGGGACCCTCTGATATGGTCACCTTTAGCCTCACTCCTGGTCAAAGTCTTGGCAACCAAGCATGCAATTGTAGATTGGAATCTTTGTGTTAAGAATTATGTACAGTAAAATAGTGGCTGATAACTAGCCTTTTTTTTTCGGCTACTGCACTGTTTATACCTTTTGTCATTTATTGTGGAGTATCTAATGATTTTATGGCTTCACTTTTATGGCAAGACCAGAAATTCCAGGAGCAGAAATATTGTAATAAGATAATTATAATACCAAGTATCTAATTGGTATCTTTGATATCTAATCCATGTCAGTTCAGAACAGACATCCATCTACTGAACATGGTCATTATCCATTTGTTGGGGCCAGTTCAATATATAACAATGGAGTTATTCATCAGGGATATCAACCTCAAGGTAAGATGTCAAAACAACCGAGATTTTTTTTTCTAAACAGGAAGGATGATATCATTTGGCAATTGTCAGGTATTGTATGTTAAGGTGGCTCGTACCAGTTTCCTCGCTCGGTGAACAGGTCACTCTTGCGTGACACGCGTGAGAGAAACGTGCGAAAGAAGCGCGAGATCAAAAGATGAAAATTCAAAACAAAGATGGCAGCGCGTGGAATTTTTTCTACTTTTGTGAGTAGTTTACTAAGAGCTTGTATTTGATGTGTTGAGTGGCTACTGTGAATGCAGGAGATAGAAACTAAGATAAAGAAGACGAGTTTTGGAGAAGTAAAGGTTGCTTCACTTCACGTTTAAAAGAAATATTCAACTGATATGAAATCTTGCGACAGCGAAAAAAGAAGAACTCAAGCGAAGGATAATCTACCTGAAGTGGAAGAAGACTTTGAAACTTTAAAGTAAATAATATGATATAGCCAGAAGTCATGTGTAGGATTTTTAAGATGAGCTCAGGAGGCTGTCTTTGACAGCTGTTTAATGATTTTCTTAGCGGTAAATGTTTGTAAACATCAGATCGTAGGTGCTCGCGTGAGCGCACGCAATTATCAGCGGTAGCTAAAACAGATCATGAGCAAATGTCGATCTTATAGAATCCAGATTTTTAAATGCGCGAGAACGCACGTGGAAATTGCTAAACTTACAAAAGCTATTGCATGAAAACAAGTCCGGCGACCCCTTGTTATTGTTCCAATATGATAATAATGTCGAAAGGAATCATCAGAAAAAAAAACTAGAAAATTATACGGAAGGAAATTTGCGATGTGTGAAAATTGCCCTTTTTGTAGATTTTCTGAAATTCCGCTCCATAGAATTTTTTAAAAATCTTTGTGCATTTTCCTTTTCAAGTGCCTAAAGCAATCACTAAAAAAATCAGGGGGTCACCAGGTTAGTTTTCGAATTATTTAAGCCACAAGCTAAAAAATGCGTCTGAATAAGCCTATGAAAGCGTTGCCATGGAAACTGCTAGTGACAAAATGACACTTATTTTTGGATAACCAATGATTAGGTAATTCAACCCCGTAAAAGTGTTCAACTGGCCTTGGTCAGTCTTTCTGTTGTATTCTTTCAAAGTTACAAACCATCAAAAAGATGAAAACCAGTACAAGCCACCTTAAGAGTTTGTTATGAATGTGGGATTTTGACTGGTTCTGTAGTTCTTGTTACTCTTTGGTAGGCCTCCCTCTCCACTTCTCTTCCCTGCTTGCAAAAATAGCAGCAGCTTGTGTCAGTAGCAGTTACCATTTAAATACTACTGTACAGTTCCTCAAATAAAATTAATTTTCTCAAAGCTACTCACTGAAAAGGGGTATACCATACTGACGCCTATGCATTTATTTAGTTAAAGTGCTACTACGACCAAAATTGCACCTTTCCTTTTCTCCTCAGAGGTTGAAAGTACTTACCCTAAGTAACAAATTTGCCAAATCTTAAGGCAAAACTCCATCGAGAAGTAATTTTATTTTCCTTGTATATTCACAATCTAAACGGCCACCATTCTTCGAACTACAGAACTCCGTATGAAGAAGAAGAAACTGGGTCGAGAATGGAAGTGACGTCAATGACTCAACAAATGTGGCTAATTTGGTATGCTGAGAGGGAGTTGTTTTTCTGGTTCCACAGGAAAGAAGGAATAAAATTTGAAAGAATTGTTCCCCAGCTTTCTTTTGTGTATTTCTTGTAAAGGCATGCCTTTGCAATGTTTTCGAAGTGAGTCGATGACGTTACAACTAAAACCGCTGTAGTTATTTTTGCAGGCTCTCCAATGTGTTATAAAGAATTGGCTCACGTTCTCAAACTTCAACTCGTTTAATTAGAACATTGTGAACTCACAAACAACTTACAAGCGGCCATGGCGAGGAAAACCAGAGAGAGACAAAACAAGTTGGCGCGCACGTGTAAATACTGAAATCTGATTGGATGCTAAGACAATGCAGTATCGTCACACCCTTCCTTGTTTTAAGAAAAGAAAGTAATCACTTCGTAACAGGAACAAACAAGTAGCTATGCACTTAACGATAATGTAACCAAAAGCTCTAAACGCAGTGTCTTTCTAACAATGTCTTTAGTAACAGCTTAGTCAAAATCACTTACATACAACAAAGTCTTTCTAATGGCTAGGTGGTCTGGAGGTCCAACCACTGTGAGTAACTGGTAAACCCACTGGCTTTAAAGGCATAGACGATGTTGAAACATCTGCAGGATTAGGGCTTTAGTTAGGTTGTCCTGTTTCTGTGGGCCTTTTGGGAGGTGGAGATTCCTCAAATTCCTGTAAGGTTCCAGGCACTGGTTCATTAGGAAGGAGTGGTGCAATGGGCGTTATATCTGGTATGCTGGGGGTCACAGGGTTGTTACTGTTACTGGAACCTACTGGTTCTTTGCTGCTTCTGAGATGTCTCCTATTTCTTCTAAAAAGTCGACCATCCTCTGTTCTCACATCATATGATCTCACATCGACTTGCTTTTCTACTCGCGCCTTGTACCATTGGTCAGACTTATCTGTTGGCTTGACACGCACAACATCTCCACTGTTTAGGGGTGGTAGTTCTTTAGCACTAATATTGGAGTATTTTGCTTGCAACTGTTTCCTTCTGAAGAGTTTATCTGGGACCTCTTCCACTATCTTGGGCTTTAGTAGTTAACTGGTGGTTGGTATCAGTGTTCCATGTCATAATTGGTCGCAAATTGCTGGAAATCATGGGAGTTGAATGGTGGACCATTGTCACTCATCAGCTTCCTGGGAATCCCATGCCTCGAGAAGTGTTCTTTTAGGGTATGAATGATTTCTCTGGCAGTCTTGTCTTTGAGTGGGTCAATCTCAAAGTAGCTTGAGTAGTAATCCACAGTGCAGAGATAATCTCCATTGTCAAAATGAAAGATGTCAACTCCAACTGTTTCCCAGGGACGGCTTGAGATCTCATGAGAGATTAGTGGTTCTTTGGGCTGTTCTCTCTTGTAGCTGGCACAAATCTCACACTTGGAGATGTAATCTTTAATTTCAGCAGGCATTCCTGGCCAATAGACAACTTCTCGAGCTCTGCGAAGGCCGCTTTCAATACCAGAGTGTGCACCATGTAAACATTCACAGATTTTAAGTCTGAGACTTGATGGAATCAGGCATCGAAGACCTTTGAAGAGAACTCCATCCTGGGCTGTCAGTTCATCTCGGACATCAAAGTAGGGGTGAAGTTCCATTGGCAGATCATCTTTCTTCTCTGGCCAGCCCTTTAGGATAACTTGTGTGAGGGACTGTAGGACAGGGTCGGCTGCTGTTTCTTGCTGGATCTCTGCCAGTTGTGGTTCTGAGATGGCTAGGAAATCGACAGCATGGATACGCTCAACCTCTTTTTCAGTCGGGGAGCGATTGGTGGTTGACAGATAGGCTTGGGACAAAGTATCTGCTAAATACATTTCAGGACCTGGCTTGTAACGAACCTCTACATCGTATTGTTGTAGTCTCAGGAGTAGGCGCTGAAGTCATTTCGGTGCTGACGCTAAGGGTTTCTTGCAGATAGTCTCCAATGGCTTATGGTCAGACCACAGAACGACTCTTTTACCATAAACGAAGTGATGGTTATGCTCCACTCCAAATACTTGGGCTACTTATTTTTTCTCTATTTGGGAATAGTTCTTCTCACTGGCTGTGAGAGCTCTACTCGAGTATGATACAGGTTGCCCATTCTGCATTAATACAAATCCAATACCACTGGAGGATGCATCTCCCTGGCCTTCCACAGGTTCAGCAGAATTAAAATATCTCAGGACTGGAGCTGAAGTGACAGCATGCTTGATACTTTGAAACGCTTCTTCTTGTGCTGCTGACCAACTCCATTCAACATCCTTGTGGGTTAATCTTCTTGGTGGCTCAGAAAGTTCTGAGAGCTGGTTTAGAAACTTGGACAGGTAATTCACTAGGCCTACTAGTCGTCTAACTGCAGCTACATCGTTTGGTCTGTCCATTTTCAGTATGGCATCGACTTTCCTTGGGTCAGGTTTCACTCCTTCAGGTGTAAGAACATGACCAATGAAGGGGGTTTCTGAACACTTCAGTTGTAGCTTCTCTCGGTTAAGCTTCAAGTTTCTGTCCCTGCATCTGTCCAACAGCCTCACCAAATTAGTATCATGACCTTTCACAGCTTCGTCAATGCTTGTACCATGGCCTATAATAAGGATGTCATCTGCAATCTTGTATATTCTATTCACGCCTTCTAAATTCTGATCCAGTTTTCTCTGAAAGTATTCTGGTGCGGGAGAAATTCCAAAAGGCATTCGCAGGTATCTGTATCGGCCCCACGGAGTTTGGAATGTCGTTAGCCTACTGGATTCTTCATCTAACTGTATTTGCAAAAAGCCATCTTTAAGGTCTGCTTTGGAAAACACTTTAACATTGGTTAACTCCGGCAGTATGTCTTCAATGACTGGTAGCGGGTAGTGACCTCTTTTCAGGGCCTTGTTGAGATGCTGAGGGTCAATGCATACTCTGAGCCTGCCATTTGGTTTTTCTGTAAGAACTAGACTAGACACCCAGTCGGTTCGTTTTTCCTCCTTAACTTTTACACTTGCTTTCTCCAGGCGAGTCAACTCATCTTTTGGCCTATCTTTCAACGTTAGAGGCACGCGGCGAGGGGGCATAATTGCAGGTGCAACAGTCATATCTACTTCCAGGTGAAGAGCTCCTTCCATACATCCTAAGCCTATGAATACATCACTGTAAGAAGTAGTAACTTCCTCCATGGTTAGACCCTGACAGGCACTTTTAACCACTGTCTCAGTAACATTTAAGATGTTTTCGTGCTAAACGGTGATCAATCCCATTTGCTGGGCTGATGTAGCCCCACGAAGTGGAGTGTAGTCTTCATCGATGACCACAAACGGAACACGGTATTTCTTCTGATTTTTCGGGTTGCGCAACTGAATTTTTGCCACACCCTGTACCTTTAAGTTAGCTTTAGAGTAAGTGGTTAATTTTACTTCGGTTGCAGGGTGCGACAAAGACGGTGTCCACTTGCCCCAGACAAGTAGTTTTGGCCAGTGGACAAGTGGATTATCAATCGTACTTGTCCTTTGGACAAGTGAATCTTCAGGAAATAAATAAAAATAAGGTGTCTTCGGTGGAGAAATTAGTATAAAATTAAGTTTTTGCAAGTGTTAAACAGATCACTTTTCGCAAACGAAAGTTACAAGTTAGAAATGAAATGAATTGAGCACTTAGGATTTAACCGCCATTATATTTCAGTGAGTACCAAAAGGAGCCTGGGACTCATTTGGGGTATCGATTTGTGCATTTATCACTAGACCCTCTAAGTAACTTTCAGCACATAAACAATGGCTGACCAGCGAAGCATAAAAGGCTATTTTGGTGCACCGGAAAACGCAGAAAAGCAACAGAAGAGAAAAGCAAATCCTTCAGCAGAAGGCACCATGGTGAACGAGAAGAAAAAAAAATCTGAAAATCCAACAGTTCGAGTTCGAAAGTTTCAGGAATCTTGGAAGGACGCCTTCCCGTGGGTAGTACACGATGCGAACCAAGATGTGATGTATTGTTCCATATGTAGAAGATATCTCGCGTTTGCAAATCTTCAAAGTTCTTTGTACATTGGCTGTGGATCAGGCGGAAAGTATCGCATAGATTCGCTTCTTCATCATAAAGCGTCAAAGGAGCATTATCGTTGCTCGCTACAATTTGAAAAGGAATCGAATCCTGACTACGTAGAACCGATTAAGGCAGCTGTTCAAAGAAACGTGGTTAAACTAAGTGATAAGTGTCATTCTGCACTTCAGTGCCTGTTCAACACAGCCTTTTTTGTAGCACACGAAGAACTCGCTTTCAGAAAATTTGCTGGTCTGTGTGAGTTACAGAAGAAGAATGGTGTACAATTTGGGGACCAGTACAAGAATGATAAAGGATGCAAAACATTTATTAACCACATAGCCCAAGTAGAGAAAGGTAAAATTCAGTCTGCAGTGAGTGATAGTAGATTTATGTGCATATTATCAGACGGATCTACTGATTCTGGTATAGTAGAGCAAGAAACTTTGTATGTCAGATATGTTAACAAGAAAGGCCGATCAGTTTGTCATTTTGCGGATATTGCTGCCTTAGAATCTGCTAATGCAGATGGAATTTTACATGCAATCGACCAGAGTCTTGCTGGGATTGGCATAACTGAGACAACTCTCCAACAAAAACTGGTAGGATGTAATTTTGATGGTGCTTCAGTGATGCTTGGTTCGAAGACAGGAGTTGCAACTCAGCTAAACAACAGAGTCAATCAAAACATTGTCATCATGCATTGTGTTGCGCATAATTTAGAACTTGGGGTTGGAGATGCCATTAAAACTGTCCCTTATCTGCAATCTTTTTTAGACAATGTCTCCCAAATCTTTCAATTTTACTATTACTCTCCTAAAAAAAGGAGAGAACTTCATGGTTTTGCTGACATCTTTGAGGAACAGGCTGCCTACTACAGTAGTGGCTCTAAGAAAACCAGATGGGTAGCCAGTCGACACAGAGCTTTGTTGGCCTTAGAGAAAAACTTTGCTATTACGGTAAAACACCTTGAACATGTGGGTACAGGGACTGGTGAGGATGCAGCAAAGGCTAGAGGCATGGTGAAAGCAATCAAGGCTGAAAAGTTTGTAAGATTTTTATACTTTCTCCTTGATGTTACTAAAATTCTGAGAGAATTAAGTCTACAGTTTCAAAGTGATGACCTGTTCATTACTGAAGTCAGCACCAAGTTGGAGACAGCTCTAACAAAACTGGAAGGCCTCAAGGATTCTGATCCATTGCCCATAACAGCTACTTTCCAAGCCAAGTTCCAGTCAAACTATAATTCTGAGAGTGGCCTCTTCAAATGTGGAAAAGACAGTAATCTTGATGTTGTACTGAACAAGGGAAATGCGATGGGGATGCAACAAACATTTTCTAACTTTCTAACTGATGCCATTGCCTACATTGAGAAGAGATTTTCCAGCCTGTCTAAACCTCCAATGAATTACTTTGAAGTATTTGATCCTACCAAAGTGCCAGGGGAGAGAAAGCTGAGAGCCAGTTTTGGCAATGACAAAGTAGTTGCATTAACTGATCACTTTAGTAACTTGTTGTCTGATGATGAAAAGGAAGGTGCTGTTTTTCAGTGGCAGGAGTTGAAGATTTACCTCTTCAGTCACCAAGCAATGAAACCCCTTGATGTCTATGCCAACTTATTGTCGTCTAGGCCAGATAGCTTGAAGCATATTCTTGTCTTAGTTGAACTCATGCTTAGCCTCTCCCCTTCCACCGCCAAATGTGAGAGGTGCTTCTCGGCTATGAACAGAATAAAAACGAATTTGAAGACTCGAATGGAGCAGAGAACCTTGTCAGATCTGCTGAGGATCAAAGGAATGGACTGTGAAATAAACGACTTTGACCCTAACCCAGCAATTGAAGCGTGGCTTCTTGGTGCCAAGACAAAAAGGCATGCGATGAAAAGAGGCCATGAGGCAGCAGTGGTTGTCCCCACAGATGGCCCATCTGTCAGTGGGCCCTTCAAAACTCCTCCTCTCTTGCCTCCTTTGCCTGAGTTACCTCAAATAGACAGCTCTGACAGCGATTCAGAGTAGTGACTTACACATATTAAAAGACTCAAGAAACAACACTGTAAATAAGTATACCATTACTTGTATGCATTATGAGTACTTTATTGACACTTCAAGTGTAGTTGTAGTTCCTTAGTAGAAAGGTTTATTCCTCAACCATTATCATGCATCAGAGCTTGGATTTTACTCTACATCCAAGGACAACTAGACTTGGGGTTTGGACAAGTAAAACCAGAATCTCACTTGTCCATTGGACAAGTGGATTTCAAAATTTTTTTCTTACCCTGGGTTGTGTCAACCACAGTACCTTTCGGCAGGAATTTCCGAGGTAACACATTACATGAAGCTCCGGAATCAACTTGCATCTTCACTAACAAATCTTCGATTGCAAAGTACGTGAATATTTTACTCTTGTATTCGGACATTTCCACGGTATTGACAGCATTTTGAGAGGACACAGACAAGATTTCTTCTTCAGATGAGTAACTTGGGTCATCGCTGTCGGCAAGCTGATGGACCTTTCTGGGCTTGGATTTTTGGGAAGGCTTCTTGGATTTGTTTCCACATTTTACAGCAAAGTGATTAGGTTTTCCGCACGAAAAGCAGATTTGACCATTTGCGGGGCATTTCGCTCTATTACGCTCATGGTGACGGCCACAAAACTTACATTCCTCGATGAGCTGGTTGTTATTAGGGAGTTTCGTCTTTTCCTTGCGTGAAGTTGAGTTTTTAGACTCTGATTTCGAGACTAAATCAATCTCACCCAAGTGCTGGCTCGGCGTCATTTCTTTGTGCTGTGCCGACGTAGCTTCCGCGGCTCGGCAGATATCTACACATTTCGACAGAGTAAGCACAGATTCTTGTAATAATTTCCTTCTAACAGCGTTTTCTCTGACTCCACAGACAATTCTATCGCGAATTAGATGGTCTCTTAAGGTTCCAAATTCACAAGTTTCGGCGAGAGCTTGCAAAGCAGTCACATACGTATCTTAACCTTCTGATAGAACAAGGAAATCGAGGAACAGAAGCATCAGTAAAAGAGCTCGGTTAAACGCAACTTTTGGGCAAACATCATCACATCAACTCTCCTTTCAAACTAGTGTAATACTTGCCCTCTCTTAGGAAAAGCAAGTAAAGTTTGTGAAATGTTTATGACTGCGATGCCCCGGGTTGCTTGTTGCAAATGCAATAAAGTGGAACTCCTTTAATACGACCACCTTCGGGTCATGGAAAATTGGTCGTATTAACGAGGTAGGGAAAATGAGTGGGCTTTTGTTCGGGCCACGAAAAAGTGGTCGAAATAACGGGGTGGTCGTATGGCGGGGTTCTACTGTACTACAGCACTAAAGAGGCACTAAAAGAAATTAGCCTGGCACGTACTGTTTGCGTTTTCTTACTTGGATATGTTGTCCGATATAACTCCGTTCATTACATTTTTGGACTAACGCTCTGCTATATAGTCCTATATGTTACCAGCTAGCAGTCCGCATGGATTGTGATCCGCCATTTTGGATGTCGTGAGCGACCAAGCAATATTGGCACCTCCTCTCCCCTCCCCCTTAATCTAGCGTTATGATTGAGTGCTTGGGTGGGGAAGACAGAGTTGGGATGTTTCAAGGCTGAATGCTGTAATATTTGCATTGTTTCGTTCCCTCAGACTTTTTATTATATCCCTTTTAGAAGCATAGACTTGTACGCCAGCGCACTCGTTCGACTCTTACTGATTTTATTTTTATGTTTTTAAAAATCTGACCTCCTGTGGGCCATAGGGTGGGCTATAAGGTAGGCCACAGGGTAGACCATAGGGTAGGCCACAGGATAAGCCATAGCCTACACCATGGCCTTGGTCACGGCCTACCCCACGTTTTTTCCGCACCCCTTTTCTAGACTGTCGAAGGAGTGATGTCTGTGTTTACATATCTTACTTACTGTGTATACATCATACAATATCGTTATACTATGGTATTCTTTTTCATTGGTGGTATGGTAGCACCACAGGTCATAGGATACATGATTTAATTCATTAGCTTTAGTGAGTAGCAAGGTTGGTGCTACATTCCCAGATGCATCCAGAATGCGCTTCTGGTTTTAGCCATGTGCTGCGTTATTTTATCATCTATGGCTGGTAATTAATTACCGGGGTTAGTTACTTAAATCTAACTTGTAAGATTAAAGGAAACAAACACGAATTATTTTCGAACTCTTTGTTATCGTTGGTTGCTGTGGCCTTAAGCGCTGATTAGCACAACTGAACTAAGTTGGAAGTGTTTGATTCCTATAATGTGAATGATCTATTTATTTTGTTAGTAAGAAACCATTAATAGAATTGGTATTGAGAAAGTTATTCCTTTTTTCAGTAAAACAAGGCACCCCAACAAATGATGAACTGGAGAAATTAGGGAAAGAAATTGCTGAAAAGTGGATGCAGCTGGGGCGTCGCTTGAGAGTTGAGGAGCCAAAACTACGGGATATAGAACTAAGTCACCGGCAGCTGTGTGAGAAAGGATACAACATGTCACTGGCATGGAAACAGAAAAATGGTTCCGCTGCAACTTACGAAATTTTGAATGCTGTATTACAGGATGAACTCGTACAGCGAAGAGACCTGGCGGAACAGTTTTGTCTTAATTAGGCCTTTACACAATTATTCGGATATTTTAGGAGATATTTAGAAGTTTCCGAGATAGTTTGAATTTTTAGGATATTTAGAGAGCTTTGGAATATTTAGAAAAATTTAGAGCTTTTTTTTTTAAACTGTTTTCCAGCTTTTCCTCGCTATTTTCTTGACAGAATACTCAGTTCTATCATTCTGTGCTAGAAATAAACCAGTTCAGGGGTTTCCCATTTGGTTAATGTTTCCATATCACTAGCAGCCATTTGTCTAAACTGCGGATGCTACAAACAATGAGCCTGAACCTTCTTCAAGCTCTGAGTCTACTCCTGCTGCTACGGGAAATCCTTCAATACCTGAAATACGTAGAGAAAGAGAAGTAGTTTTACTGCTGGACCGACTGAGATCACCAGCTGCAAACACTAAAGACTCTTTACTGCTGGCTACAAGCCAACAAGCTTAGCCTAACTGTGACGAAAACTGAGTTTATGGTCATCGGCTCTCACTAGGAATTCGAAATTCTTGCAGAGAACTATGACCATATAAGCATCAACTTACAAGACCAAGCCGTTATCAGCAGAGTTGATCACGCTAAATCGTTAGGTATCGTTATTAACAATCGGCTTTCCTGGTCTAACCTATTTCCGCAATAGGTGTCTTTAGATGTATCAGGCCTCTAATTTCCGAATTAAATCTACTGCCGTACTAGTTTACAACACCTTGATCCAACCTGACCTTGATTACTGTAGCCTCGTTTGGGATGGTTTTTTAAGTAATCAATTGAGCAGCAAACTGCAAAATTACAGAACTGGGCAGCTAGTGCAATTTTAAAGGTCGATTACGATACTAGCTCAAATCTGCTTCTCGAAAAACTAGACATTGGAAATGATAGGAAAAAGGGTGCATGTTGTTGAAATTGAGAGATTTCTTTATGATTTTGTCTTCTGTGATCGGGTATGTGCTGAAAGTTAGATCCCTTTCCGGCCTTGTTGGCTGCGTCCAGATATTTCCAACTACTTCCGAAGCAAGCTAAAGCGGATCTTCACGGCAGTCATGCGGTGTTATTTAAAAAGCCAAGGAAATGTGAAGATATTTAAGACTTAGAATGAGCCTTAATCTTTAATGTATACCTAACATTCAAACAACCTTTGACGAACCTAGTACGTAAGTAAGAAACGTAGACCGCTGGTTTTCTATCAGGAAACTGATTGAAGCTATTCTTTGGTGGATGTGAAGTATGGAGCGTGTTTGAGCTAGTTTCAATCATGATTGCTTTAAAAGATTCAGTGCAATTAAATTGAGTGAAAGAAGGGAGACTGTGTTGAACAAATATTACCATAACTCTGAAATGCAAGAAAATTTGTTTGCTACTTCCAATCTTGTAGTAATGAGAAGCGGAGCGCTCATCTTTTTCTCAGTATTGTTTTCGCTGCACGTTCAAAACTGCTAAGAGAATGTCATTTCTGTATTGAAGGTATGGCGTTGCTTAATGTTCCTTATATAAGGACTGACTAGGATAATTCCCTTTCAAGCAGACAATAAACATGGGAATATACAAGGTAGAATATTAACATTATTTGCTAATTACATGTACATTTCCAGGTATATTGAGTTCTAAAGGCACAAAAAGTGCTTTAGTACATGTTGTACTGAGCGTCTTACAAAGTTTGTACCTAATCAGGCAGCTAAAACTCAGTTAGCTCTATGGTTTGTCCTCATGCCACTTCATACCGTACACAGAAGAACTGCGTCAACTTGTCTGGGTAATCATCTGGTGATGAACCTTTCAAGAAGAAAACGTCAAGTCCTAAATATTTGTAATCACTTGAGTAACTCTTAGCTTCAGTTGCGGTAGTTCATTATGTTCCTCTTTAGCACTTAAAAAATTATCTCTAACCAATTTTATTATTGGTCGTTAAAGGCAAGGAGCCAATCCAAATAACTTCCCCTCAATAAATATGCGACCTCAGATAACATTAACAACACGAGATCTCCATCCTAGTTAAACGGAAAATTTGTACGTACTAGCTTTTCTTGTGCTGGCTGCTTTGTTAGCCGTAGATTTCTCCATCATACTCCACTCTGAGATGCTGGATATGTCCACCTTAATACCTTGGTAATGGAAAAATACACCAAAAATCAATAGTAAAACGGGGCTGTATCATCATCTCGACATCCCTATATATTGGAGGAATAACATAGAAATATGACAGATAGTAAAATCGAACCCCAACCTGTTTCGCTCAACTTCTCAAGAAGCAAATTTAGTTGCTCTTCAGTTTCTTTCTCCATTTCCACTGCTTTCTTCAAATGGTCACGAAGTCGTTCTCCTAAATTTTTGGGAAAAAAAGAATCAGTCAAAAACAGCAAGATGATGATGATGATGACTTTATTTAAACTCGGATGAAAATGAGGCTTGTTAGGCCTCTACCAATAGAGATGCTAATATACCGAGAAAAATATATGAATATAAATTACAGAGTGGTTTACGAAAACGACTGGTTTACGAAAACATCACAACTGAAATCGGTCACAAAAGGATATATTCTGGTAATGACCGTATTTGTAAAACGTGAAGATTGACAGCAACATTACCAAGGTTCGAAATGGACTTTTTTGCGTAGTGCATCAAGAAGTCAGTTAAGGTATCAACTCGACGGGCTGGAGTCATTTCTTTCGTTACTTTTGCTGTTGGCCTTAAGTAAGCACAATCTCTCCATCACCTCGCCATCACTCAACCCGAACCCTTCTAGCCTTCTTCCGCTGTAGTTGACATAGTGTTATAATGCAAAAGAACAAAAAATGAATCATGAAAACATTAGCTGTTTTGAAGAAAGGATGCATGCGTTCTACAATAACTATTAACTCCTCAAAAGTATTCAATGGGCATATCTTTCAAAATACCCGAGAAGAAACTTTGTGTCCATAGCAGTGAAATGCTGATATCGCAAGAATAACATTTTCAAGCAATGTTTCCTGGTGCGTATTGTACAGTGCAAATAAAACAATACAACAATCGTTTAACAAGTAAAAATACTAGAGTACCACGACCAAGATTTCAGTTGAAATAAAACTGCAAAAAAATCTTACTCTCAAATATGTATCCAGCACACATACAATATCATAAAAGAAGTGAATGTTGATAGCTTTGTCTTGTACATGATTTTTAATCCATTTCAGCAAATACACAGCATTTCCAATCCTGTTTGATAAAATTATAATCATCATTAATAACCATTTGCATGCTGTAATTGAATCTTGCCCTAGTTTCATTGAGTGCCCTAATGTAATTGGTTTATAACACAGGGTTACACTATACAGCTGTACATATCAAGTACCACACAAAAAAATCTTTCTTTGGGACCCAACATTGGTCATGTAAATTTGCTACTAAGAATCCAGAGTAACTTGTCTCTGAATTTTTACATCTTACAATTTAACATTAAGTAACTCTATAAATTACATATTGCTTGACAATAGCCAAACGAAAATGTAAATATAGGTTTTAGTATATATTTCATTTTGCATGTACATACTCTTCTCCTCTCCTTAAGCTGAAAAACTTGAGTGGCACTTCATGCTTACAGCCTCCTCCAAAGAGGGCCGTCTCATCCAGCTTTGTGGATTTGTTCTTGGAGTGGAGATTGGACCCAGCTTGAAACTGGTTACATTGCTCCTACCACAAAAAACTTTTAACTTAAATTTTCAACTTCCTTCACACCTTTCCAATTGAAGGTTTCAAATTAAACCATACTTAATGAAGATAATAAACAGTTCAGTATTGTTCTTGAAGCTCACAATTAACAAGGTTCCTGTAAAGTTTACATACTAGCAAACTAGCAAACTAACAATATATTTGAGCAACATGTGTTTTGGAATGGACTAGTACAATTAGAAATTAAAACTCACATGATGGAAAAGAAGGCAAGGAAAAAATTAGCAGAAAACAATCATCACTTCTCAATTTGTAATCAAATTCAAACTTAGACAACAAAATAAATTTACTGCTTCACAACCCCTCCTCTTTTATTTGGGCTTGGGACCAGCAAGAGTGATGGTAGACACCCTTGGCAGAGTTAATTGTGCAAGCATATATCAATATATTACCTTTAAAGACCATAAATTAATTACAAAAAAAGAAGAAACAAACTTTACTTGAAAAAGAAAGGATAAAATCAAAGAAAAGAGAGGGCTGCAATAAAGGTTATGTACTGTTCTTAACCTGAATATTCATAAGGTTCCTGTAAAGTTAACATAATAAACTAACAATATATTAGAGCTACATGTATTTTGAGCAGACTTATAAACAGCCAGAACCAAAGTAACCAACCCTTCAAACTGTACTATATTTGATTAATACAACACCTTCATATATAATAATAATAAAGACTAAAAATAATAAAGACTTTATTTATACAGGGTAGCATGTAATAGCCACAGGCTAATAAACTTGTGGCCCTGACTTAATCAACTAATTACAAGTTAAAAAAAAAACACTTAAAATTACCAAAAGAAAAACATGCAAAGAACATAATTGTTACTTTTGGTATCTCGTTGCAATGGTTAAGTAGTAGCATAAGTAATACTGGGTAACAAAAGGTAAGAATAAAGCAACAACACACAAAATAAGGGGAAGAGATAGTCTTAGTTAACACACCGTTGACTTGCTGCCTGGTCTTTAGCTGTAATTAGCTAGAAACCTATCTACTTTTTCTTGGCTAATAAACAGTTCCTCTCCATGCTTGGAAGACTTTCGACTGGTTCCAGCACTGCATTTGCAGACACATCCAAACAATGCATCAATGGAGACATATGAACTTCCATTCTTCTACAATCAAATGCAAAAAAGCAAAATTACAAATGTCATGTTAGAAATATTTCTTAAGCCAAAATAAATTTAAAAATGAGGAAATAGCTCTGGCTGAGAAGATCCAAATTGATGTTTCTTGTGTAAAGTAATATCATGTCATTCATTATGCCTATACATATACAATGACTTTCTCAGATTTACTATCATGGTAGACATTAGTCACTGAAGGATAACTCTCACAAACCTTAGGACATGCAAGACATTCATGATTATTCTCTTAACAAGGATTGAAATACTTCAGATTGGTCAACATGCTGGACATAAACCGGAACTCACAGAAACAATCTCTGGCAAGGAGCCGGTAGATGTCCTTTATCTACAGAAGAACAAATCATTTATTTATTGTATAACTTAAGAAAAAAAATTGTATTCCTGAGCATAAGATCAAAAACTTCTAAATGAATACTTACATAAACCTTGGAAGTAGGTGGGACCAACCATTGTAGTGCCTGACAAATTGACTTTAAAGATACCCTACATTCTAGGAAAATGTATTGGAGCAGGACCATGAATCCAAGGTCAAAGGCTACCTGGGGTTGTTTTGGTGTAGATGGCCAGAAACCATTCCTGACCAGGGTTATGGCTTCTGGTTCATGCTCACAGCATTTGATTTTAATGAGATGCTGCTTCCCTGTTCAAAGACAAACAACATAGCATGTCTATGCTGCTCTTCTTCTATTGTTTATCAATTCCCACCCATGCTCAAAAGAGTGATAGTTATTCTCATGAAAATGAAAAAGACTCAAAAAATACAAGCTTCTGCAATATACAGACACCTGTCTAGGTTAGAATAAACCAGACTTAGTAATGGAAAATTTGCAGTTAACTTATTAGTTACTCTCTGTAATGTCCTTGTTACAAAACTTTCTAAACCAATATAATCAACACCTTAAAACCAGTAAAAACAGAAACAAAGACCTTCCTAGAAGAGGTAACCTAAACATTTAAATAAAAGAAAAGAACAAGAAAAAATTAAACCTATCTCAGAATAATTATAATAGTTACAAATTGCACTGCTGTCAGTTACTTACCATGCAAACCAACAGCTATAATATCACGCACATATCCATGATCCAAGTTGTGAGGTGTAGTCCAGACACACTCCTCAAACTGATATGGTACAAATCTTTCATCCTAACAGTATATTATATCCTTTGTTATTAGGTGACTATAAATCACATACCCCTTAAATCAGCCAACTCTTTCAAAATGTCCAAAAACGGACTTAACTACGTTCTGAATCCAGGGAAAATGACATGTACATTTGCAAGAAAACATAATGCTCCCTGCTCTCGCTTTCTCCTCTGTACAAAAATGGGACAGGTTTTACTGACATAATACACATTGAAGTTGAGAAAAACTACATAAGTTTTAAAAAGTAATAGTGCAGTAACAGTAAGAAAAGAGAGGAAAGGATGCCGCCCTGAAATAAAACCACAAGACAATGTACAACAAACGAAACTGGCAAACGGCCAGAGTAGACATGCAATTGGGTTTCACAACATAATTGAATATTTAAAGGGTAGCTGACGAGATTGTGCTCCAAAAAACTTAAATTCACCTTCCAAACTTCTGGTTGATGAAGTGATTTACCTCCTGCGTGAACCAAATTGATGTGCTTTTCACACATAAAGTGCCCAGGACTGCAGTCAAGGCATCTGCCGCATGCCTTTTCTTCGCAAAAAGGAATGACACACATGTGCTCCAAAGGCAAAGCCTGTCTTGTCAAGAGTGCAAGCAGCTCTCTTGCATTGAGCCAGGACGCTGCCAGCGTGGCTTTCCTTTCATGGTAAGCTTTCACCTTGCGCCTCAGCCGTACTTTTGTAACCTTTGATTTTTTTTTAGTTCTTAAGCCATGAGGTTCGTCGATATGGGGAAGGTCTTCTTGATCTGGAGAAAAACCTCTGCCCGTGCTCCAAGAAGATCCGGCGGCCACAGACGTTGAATCAATAAATTGCTGGGCGGCATATCGAACAGGAACACTAAACTTCGCCTTCCTCGCAGCTTTTCCCCCTTTGAAAGTTAGTAAATTCAAATTTTTTTTTCGATCTAAAATCTCGTTTAGGAGGCGTAATGGAAATCGCGTTTCAAGGGGTTAGCTGGCTGTGATACCAGGCCTTGGTTTCCTTCATCTCACGATAGGTAAATAGGCCCTACTTTTCGAGCGAATCGGGTGTGGGAACTTAAATCATGTGACCTAAGATAAGCTACTACGCAGCTTCATATCCCTCCCTCTTGATGCGGAAAAGTGGGCTTTGATGGAGTAGACTTTAAAGCAAGGGAGTTTTTGCATCAGTCATGGGTTGAGTTCCTTAGTTCTTTAGCTTGTAATCATGTCTTCGAGTGATTGGTTCATCCGAAAGGTTGTGGTCATAACTTTTAGAGGCTTTTAGCCATGGAAACCTGTATGTAGCAACAATCCACATGTGCCCAAGTGATCAAAGGTATGTGATTAGGGAATTACGACTTTCCATCGTTTCGGGGACCGTTCGATGCCACTTTTCAGATTTAAAGTTTTTCTGGTTATTTCTAAATGATTAACTGTTCCTTCACGTTATGTCCAAGGTTGTAGTGAGGAAACATGCAGGTGGTCATCAATTTGAAATCTCAGACCTCACGAGGGTCATCCTCGGTGTAAAAACCTGACAAGGGTTTTTTTGTTTCATGAGGTATTGTTTTGCTGTACGCTATTGTTTATAATGTTTTGTTGTCTTTGTTTTACGTCACTCGTGAGCTTCACAGGTTTTTACACCGAGGATGAGCCCCTCACGAATGTGCTGAGTAGGGCTTGCGTTTGCGTCGTCTGGAAACTCGCTTAAAGCTGTTCTTTTTGCCAACTTAACACATTGACACCTGACACTCGCCTCGCGCGAGAACGCTTTCCCCCTACCTCCCCTACTAAGTGGAGTTTTGTCCCCAATCTTCCTCTATAGTTTGGAGATCAATAACCCAATCAGCATCCGTTGTTTGTGCGTATATTTTGTCGACTTTAGGGGGTACTAGAGGGGCATTATTCTATGCGTCTTCACTAAATGATCAAATTTGAAAATATGGCGTCCACGCGGCCGACCCTCAAAATTTTCAGGTCGGATTTTTCATTCATTTGCGATCGAGTTAGACCTTGTGGAATTCAGAATGTAAAGTAACAATGCTATAGAATACTCTGCTTGGAAAAGAATGGATATCCAGGTCTTAAAAGTGATAGATTAAGCTCTCAAGTCAACGACACTATGATTCTCTAAGGTGATGCGAATTATGGATGTACAGTAAAAACCGCACTTTCGGACTTCAAGCAGGGCCTGGCGACAATTTGACGATTTGATGGCCCGGTAAATATTATGTTTGAGTAACAATGTGTTCAAAAAGTAGAAGATTTTGCCTCAAATCGAAGTTTTTTTCAGAATTTTCAACATAACGCTGCGCAATTTCTGGCCATGAAGGCAAGTAAACAATGATCTAAGCATGATGAATTCTACCGCATGGGCTTTGTACATGTAAGAAATTCGTACGTTTTTCTATGGCAAGCCAAAGCGGACAAAAGCGTATCGAGTTTGACACGCGATAGTTGAGTTGTATACATGATAGTCCAAAAGACTATACGATACTTGAGAATAACTCTATTTGTTAGGCGGAATAAATGAACAACAATTGAGATATATAAGCGGTATTCGAGAATTATGAGCAATAATCGAGAATATTCTAAACTTTATAGCGCAGTCGAGATTTTATTTGCAATAGTCGAGATTTTATATACGATGGTCGAGATTTCCAACTGTAATTTTGGTCAGCTCCTCTGTTTTGCACCATAAAATGTGCCACATCTACATTTTCTACACCGTGATCACCTCTTACCTGAGATGGCAGGCTAAACTCCTGAACACTATCTTGGAAATACTGCAGCATTGTTACAGCTCTGTTATTTGAGCAGCAATGCAGATAAATGACTACTCGACTGAAGCCATCTTTGCAGCCGTGAATGACAAACCTCTGGGATATCAACTTGTGATTAGAATCAACCATGCTACAGATGGCTTGGACACTGAACATTAGACACACGGCGGCAGATTGCATATCTTTTCCGTATGCTTCTCCCTACTGGATCTACTCGGCAAAGACTTTCTCTTATTCTCGTTCTTTGAACGTGGATTTTCGGCCTTCCCTTTAAACTACCAGAAACCATTCCTGACCAGGGTTATGGCTTCTGGTTCATGCTCACAGCATGAAAGACCTACTGAAACGTTTTAGCATTCTGAAAAGGTGTAGTAACAAGTTCGATTGTTTGGTGAACGAAATGCTTTTCATCAGAGACTTAAAACCCACTCTGAACGTGCAAAGCGATTCAATTCGCGCAAAAGTATTTGTTTAATTAGCTCGTAACATATTTATGCTAATTTAGTGTTACACCTTGCCACAAACTTCATTTTTTATTTCTCCTTGACAATGGTGTCATGATGACACCGAAACGTCGGTTTTTATCGTTAGTTTTTGCTAGTCTATGTTTAAATAAATTTTAAAAAAACTACGTACAGTGTGCAAGGCTACAAATGTGTTTCTTATGGCATAATTATCTATAGTTTTTGAAATAATAAAGTATATGAACTTACCTCATCTGTTTTCTGTAGTTATTTATGCCTCTTTAGGTGAAACAACTTGTTAGGGTCAGTTTGCCCCTCTGATCCTAGGCGTGACTAGGATCCTAGGCGTGACTATTTCATGTAACCTTAAGTGGAACAACCACATCAATGATGTTATAAAAAGAGCAAACAAACGATTATACTTATTAGTCCTCGTGAAGAGAGCCGGCGTTGCAGTGGATGACATAATTAATTTTTATTGTACAACTATACATCCTGTTCTGGAATACTGCGCACAAATATTCCATCATGCGTTACCTGCGTATCTTAGTCATGACATTGAAAGGGTCCAAAGACACGCATTATCCATCATTTCACCAGAACTGTCATTCCATGACTCTTTAGAAAGGCACGGTTTAGCTTTGCTCTATGACAGACGCATTAAATTATGTCTGGATCTGTTATTGTCTGTCTCAAATCCATCTCATAAATTATATAATTTGCTGCCAGATAGACATCTTTCAGCTTACAATACTAGACACCAGCGCGTTTTTAACATGCTGCGCTTTCGCACTCATCGTTTAAATCTTCATTTATCCCAGCTATGTGCACGTGTGCTATAACCTAGATTTTTAGCTATTCCACTGCTGTATATTAGTTATAGTTATAATTAGTAATTTTATTTGGGTCTTAGCATTTTTTTAATTGGTTGTCTTATATAGTCCTATATAATCAAAGATTGTGAAAAGCATGCAATTCAGCCTATGGCTGCAATGTATATTATTTGGTAATAAACTATTTATCTATCTAATTCGCTATTTGCTTCGGTTTTGAGTCTCTAGCTTTCTGCTTTATATAATTTACAGCTGTACTGGCTAACAAAAGATTGCGTACCAGATTAAGAACATCTTCAGTGCACAATTTTGTCTGTGATTGTCTTCAACACAACTATACCTTTAGTGTAGTGAGCTGGGGGCACCTGTGGAATATCTTATATGAAAAAGAACCATTACAACTTTGCTTCACTGAGCTGCGAAAAAAGGCAGTCTTATTTCTATATCAAAACTTGATCATGAGATGTTACATGACTATTTTGGCGGGAAATTTGTGGCAATCTGATTTTTTTCGGATCTGGTCCAGGTTTTGTCAATCGGATACAATCTGATCCAGGTTTTGTTAATCCGGTCCTGGTTTTGTCAATCCAATCCAATACGGTCCAACTTTTGTCAACGCCCGGCTGCAGGAATACTTTCTCACACATGAGCCTCAAGCAGTGTCAGTCCTTTTCCCGATGTAGCTTGATTTTTTCATCTACACTTTCTTGAGGTTTGATGTTTTCAATGTTGATGTTTCCATCTAGAAATTGAAGTGGACTTGAACTTTGAAAGAAATTGAAGCATTTATTTTAATTTAACAATATCCCGTCTGCGAAGTTGCCTGAAAAAGAACCAAAAATTGAAACCAACACCATATTTTTGTCTACAAAACATCTATAAAGTAAAAAAAAAATTTAGTGCACTAATTAGTTGTCTAATTAAAAGCAATATAGGACAAGGCTTGCAACCACACTCAGGTTTTCAGCAAATTTTCCTCCCCTATTTCAAACTAGATTTAATGCCAAAATATTAATGATCTGATGAATGTGATAACAGTTGCTCTTCCATTGATAATGTGTCCTATCTTGTCCAAATTCTAACTTCATCCCTCCAGTATTATCCAAGAAAATTGCTGAAAAGGTTAAAAAAAATATAGCTTTCTGGCTATGATTGGTGTTAACCATAAGGACCAAAGGAATTTGAGCAGTGGGGTTTAAATCAATCAGTGTCTCAGGTTGTTTAGGGCTATTAATACTTCTCTCAATCTCCTCACTTCCCACAATAAATTAAATGTCATTAACATTTCTTAATTTGATTTTTAGGCAGTCCGAGTCTTCAGTTGAAACCCTGTCTAAGTTCAGGATGTATGCAGAGGGTTGTGTTCAAATGATTTACTATTGGTATGTTTTAGTATAATTAAGTGTTGTTAACTGTCTGTTTTTAAAAGGATATCATTCCTCTCAAGTATTGACTGTTGAGATATATTTTTCAACACCAAATTAAATTAAGTGGTCGCAACAACATTTGTGAGAGGAAATAAAAAGATTTACTGGACTTTGTACTCACTTTTTTAATTTTTTTTTCAGCTTAATCTTTCAAATTTAAAAGCTCTCTGTGATGTCAAGACTACACAAGGTAGTAAGAGGAATGGTGAAAAATGTACACTATTACAATTACCAACCCTACACTTTGACAAACATTCATCCACATCATTATTTTATCTCCTAAATGTCATCTATGAAACTGCATGTACCAATTTCAAAGTGAGTTGAAAAGGAATACCTTTTGAACATAATTTTTACTTTCCTTACAACTGTATATGCTGCCCATTATAGGAATGCTTTTCTGTAGATTTTTGCTCATTCATCAGTACTACCGTACTAACAGCTTTCATCAGTACTACAGTACTAACAGTACTAAATCGCGAGCAAGCATGAATACCTACTACTAGTGTACTAACTAAACCTCTCGAGCAAGCATGAATACCTACGTACTAGCGTACTAACTACAACTCTCGTTCTTTTCATATATAGCATAAAATTGAACATTTGATTTAGTCTGTGAAAAAAGGAGTATATTGATAACCATTGGGGTTTGTGGTTTTGTGGTGTGGACCTTATTTTTAATGCGCTAATGTAGTGGAGAACAACCTCCCACTGCGTTGTTTTGGTGATCTCAAACTGACGGTTTTCATTGAAATAAACCAATTATGAATTGCAGTTTTTTCTTTAACCCTTTTAGAAACTATATTTTGGTAAAACAAAGTAAGCAATAAATCCTAATGAGTCTTTAATAAACATTGGTTAGCATTTTACTTGACCTCCAGACCTCTACCACATGCACGATCGGCCAAACCAGACCATTTAAAGTGTGCAACTTAATGAATATTGCGATGTCGGTCCTTTGAGAATATTTTTTGGTTGCTGAGTTTCTAGTTCTCTTTTGTTTGTGGTGTTGCGTGCTCAGAACCTTCCATGACTCCCCCATATTTACTTGTTTCCAATTCAATAGTAGAAAAAAAAATACTCTTCTAATCCAGAGCCTTCTCATTCCTGTTTTGAAGTAGTAAATACCCTATAGTAATCAACAGCTTTTTGTTTTTGTTTTTTGAAGATAACACGAGGCCGGAATTACTATTTTGGCCGATATTTCGCTTTGAACGGAAAAATAGTTAGCACATTAGTACCTTAGTACTCGGTACAGACAACCCATCATGGCTTGTTCTGAATTTGCTTAGTACGTTAGTACCTTAGTACTCAGTACAGACAACTCATCACAGCTTGTTCTGAATTTGCCTAGTACGTTAGTACCTTAGTACTCGGTACGGACAACTCATCACGGCTTGTTCTGAATTTGCTTAGTACGTTAGTACCCTAGAGCCTTAGTACTCGGTACGGAAAACTCATCACGACTTGTTTTGAATTTGCTTAGTACGTTAGTACCTTAGTACTCGGTACAGACAACTCATCACAGTTTGTTCTGAATTTGCTTAGTACGTTAGTACCTTAGTTCTCGGTACGGACAACTCATCACAACTTGTTCTGAATTTGCTTAGTACGTTAGTACCTTAGTACTCGGTACGACAACTCATCAGGACTTGTTCTGAATTTGCTTAGTACGTTAGTACCTTAGTGCTCGGTACGGACAACTCGTCAGGGCTTTGGAAGGTTTATTACTCAACCGTAAGACCTATTTGTTGTATCTTCTTTTTCAACCAATATTTTCCTAAATTTATAATTCCTTTGCATAGATGTAGATAAGCAAATAAAAGAAAGACAGAATTTTTAGGTTTATAATGGGCAAGAACAGCAGAACTTAGACAAGTCTTAAGTCGGCTTAATTTTAATTGTACGTCAATCATCCGTACTAAGTGAAAAACAAGAAAAAAAGAATCCTATTTTGGGCATGGTCTATACAACTGTAATGGTAGTTATCAGTGAGTAATATTGCAGTGACAATGTAGATCTCTAAAGCAACTTAATATTCTCCTGGTTTAAATAATTTTGTCTCAATCTACTTGTAACCAACTTTGTGGCATAAGATTAAACTTGACTATAAGTTTACTTAAGAATGTGGACATCCATAATTGTGATTTATTACTGGTTTACCTCTTATTTTCAATAGCATTCTTGTTTTGTTGTTATAGGATTCCACTACTCCTAGTGTAGCCTCTACATCACAGGAAGGCCAGGAAAACAGGACACTGAAAGTCACTTTTCTGAGTAGTGAGTGGAAATCATCAACTGATGGAGACGTGTCAACTATCACCCGAGAGCTAGCCATCCAGTTAGCTAAACACTCTAATGTTGATGTTAGTGTCTTACTACCAAAATGCAGTGAAGAGGACAGGAGCAGTGCAGAAAGTCACAATGTGAAACTCATTGAAGCAGGTACAGTTCCTGGTTTAGAGCCCATTTATTGCTTGTCATCTCCTCCCAGAAACCATACAATGAACTGTGTCATTGGTCATGGAGTCCACCTTGGCCGACTAATTGCACTTATGAAGAGAAATTCAATTTACAGTCACTGCAAATGGATTCAAGTTGTTCACTCTGCTCCTGAAGAAGATGGAATGTACAAAAACATTTCAGAAGGTGAACAAATGCAGCAGACAGAAATAGAACTTTGTAAGATGGCTGATCAAGTAGTTACCATTGGACCCAAGCTGGCAGATGTTTACAAGCGTTACCTTTGTCATGGTAAACAACAACAAAATGTTTTTGACCTTACTCCAAGCATTTTCTCAGAGTTTTTGGAAGTAGAACAAGCCACTGAAGAAAGAACAACATTCCGTGTTCTTGTTATTGGAAGTGGTGACAGCCATGAAGATTTCAATGTCAAGGGGTACGACATAGCTGCTAAAGCAATTGCTGAGATGAAAGGTGAATCCTATGAACTCAAGTTTATATGCCCACCTGGAGGAAAAGGAGATGAAATGGCAGAAAAGTTGCTCCGCCATGGCATTAGTCGGAATCAGCTTATAGTTCGTAGCTTTAATGATAGCAGAGAAGTCCTAGCCAACTTATTCTGTGAAGTGGATCTTGCAATAATGCCATCCAGGACTGAAGGATTTGGAATAACAGCTCTCGAAGCATTATCTGCTGGTCTACCCATACTTGTCAGTGGCAATTCGGGACTTGGAGAAGCTCTGAAGGAAGTTGCTTTAGGCTCCTACTGCGTGGTAGACTCTGAAGATCCCAAAGACTGGGCCAAAGAAATCAAGAATGTATGTCAGAAAAAGAGGGAAGTGGGACTAAAAGAGGCAAGGTTTCTTCGTGCAAACTATCTTGAGAAGTACAGCTGGGAGGAGCCTTGTAGAAGTCTTGTAGAAAGGATGTACAAACTCACATTTGGTAAGCTAATCTCCTTTCATTTTTTCAACAAAATTTATTTTTATTCAATAAAAATTAATTGATCTTTAATAAAATAAAAATTTATGTGATTTTTTATGTGTTTGGTGAAAAAAAAAAAGAAAACAAGTGCAATAACAGAAAATGCATTTGCTCTTATAATCACTCACTGAATGCTTAAAACTTTTTAGAATCTTGTCTTATCCTCAAGCTTCATGAATGTAATTGAAAATTAATGCATTCTTCTTTTGTTGCTTACTTCTATCCTTGTAGCTGATCAGCATCCCAAAGGACTTAGAGAAGAATCATCTCACATTGCTCATCATGAAGGTACAATAACATCAGGTTATAATGATACTGATAGACCAATTCATCTCAAAGTGGTTCCCAAACATGCAACCCCTACAAAGATCACCTCTAGTACAAAATTTTATGCCAGAACCATGTACCTGTGCATTGGCCTTTACCAGTTGAGTTAACTTAGAGGACTCCACTGAAATCATTTAAATTATCTTTTGCAGCTGCAGAATTAAGGCCCACCTGTTCATGTTGGTCACTTGCCACATTCATCCATGGAATGTGAACAGTTTCCTCTTCCTATAATCACTGTATCTCAAAATAAACCCACTGGTGTACCGTAGTGCTTCATGTATGTAGAGTACCCTTAATAAGTTTATTTATGACTACAGTTTCATGGTGTTTGGTTTCTTATCCTTGTCAGACCACAACAGGCATCCATCCTCTGAACAAGGTCAGTATCTATTTGCTGGAGCCAGTTCAACATATTACAGAGGACTCGTCCATCAGGAATGTCATCCTCAGGGTAAGATGACAAAACAACTGGGAATTCTTCACCAAACAGTGAGAATGATATTGTTAAGCATTTGCCAGCTACTGTATGTTAGGAGCTTGTGAAGAGTGTTGGATTTTGACTGGTTCTGTAGCTTTAGTTACTCTTTCCTACCTCTTTACCTCTTTCCCTTGCTTGCTAACATGGCAGCAGTTAGTGTAGCAATTACGAGTAAGTACTGCAGTTATGTCAAGGATGTTTTTCCTAAAGCTCATCACTGACGCCTTTACATTATTTTAAGTGCTCAAAACTTCCTAAGGTGTCTCAACCCATTCCATTTCTCAGAGCACTTGTGAATCGAAGTTGTGTTATGCTTTTACATGGAAAGGATCCTCTAGTTATATGGCTTGCTTGCTTCTTTAGCAGTGGATTCTAGTCAGGGGATTCTTCCAACAGCCTTTACACATCCAAATAACCGGGAAAACCAAACCTTTCCTCAAAGTGAGTGCAGATAAACTGTGGTAGTAGGCCATTTTACAGTTGGGCACTTAATTGCCAAGCCTTTGATTTGAAGTGAGGCTGATGGTGACTGTGATGAGACGTAGACCAGTATCTAGTTAGCACGATAAAAATTGAAAGTAATTTACATTTGAAAAGCAGCAAAATTTGTATCCCAACATGGTCACTCTTAGCTTCACTCCTGGTCAAAGGCTTGGTAACCAAGCATGCAACTGTAAAATGGAGTACTGGTATTTGTTTTATAATAATGACCGATTACCAGCCTTTCATCAGCTACTGCTCTGTTTATACCTTTCATCATTTATTCTGAAGTACCCTTTCGTGACTTCACTTTTAAGGCAGAATGAGAAAGTCCATGAGCAAAAATATTTTAATAAGAAAATTAATTGTGGGAAATTGTAGCAAATGCTGTTGGAAAGTGCTCAATACACAAGTGTAGAGCAAAATACAGTTAAAAATGACTAAAATGAAGCACGCATGATTCCCTGTAACTCTGAGTTTCGTGGTTATGCACTTGTCAGACAGATTTGACATAAGCATGAAACTCAGAGTTACAGGGAATCATGTGTGTTTCCTTTTAGTCATTTTGAACTGCAATTAGATAATTATAATCCCATGTATCTAAATGGTATCTTTGATATCTAATTCATGTCAGGTCAGAACAGACATCCATCTTTTGGACATTGTCATTATCCATATGCTGGGGCTAGTTCAGCATATAACAGAGGACTTGTTCATCAGAAATATCATCCTCAGGGTAAGATTTCAAAACAACTGGGAATTTGACATAGTTTGATGCTACTCTGGTACATTCATTTAATGAATGTAAAGTTCTGTTCCTTTCTCCTGCCATTCCCGTGGCGAACAAATTAAATTCCTCAAATTCCTTAAAAATTCCTTAAATAAGGATTTAATGAATATAACTGGGAAAATTACGATTCATGAACCCAACGTTTCAGCACTCCTGACCAGTGCCTTCATCAGGGATGATCTGATCATTGCATTAAGAGGTCCTTTTTTATGCTCACTAATTTTTTCTGACAAGGTGCAAATAGATGTCAGGTAGTAAGCTGCCATCAGCACGATTTACAGGTGTGGGTGGAGTTAATATGTTAAGCTTCCAAACAAAGGTGCTGGTGGTAGCGGCGATTAAGGGCCATAATTGTAGAATTATCCCACCCAATGGTAAGATTAGTTAGGCATGTGTGCTCTGACAAAGCTGAATTTTTTGGGAAAAGAAGACCGCTTTCTGATGCTCTTTCAAATGTGTTTCAAACTGATCTTTGGTCTCTACTATATACTTGTGATCACAGTCACTACATGAAATAGAATAAATGTGACCTCTCATGCGAAAACGTTCCTTAGGAATGAACGCACGGCAAGCGAACGGATGAGAAACGGATAGCCAAGCCGTTTGAAACGGAACGGCCAAACAGATGCACGGATGAAGAAAATATTCGCACGGATGAAGTCAAACGGAAACACGGTTGAAAAAACTATTCGCACGAATGAAATCAAACAGATACACAGATGAAGAAAATTCTTGCACGGATAAAGTGAAACGGACACACGGCTGACAAAAATGTTTGAACGGGTGTAGTCAAACGGATACACGGCTGACAAAATATAATTGCAGGGATGCAGTCGAGTGGATGAACTGATAAAAATTTTTGCACAGATGTGGTTGAACGAATGGACGAATGAATGAAAATTTAATAATTAATTTTGAACCGCTGCGGTCGATCGGCCAGACGACCGAAGATAATAATCGTAATCGTAATACTCTTATTCTGGAACAAGCGACTTTGCAGCTTTATAAGAATGAACAGCTCGATCATTTTCTAATAAAGGACAACTGATTGATTTGAAAATCCTGATCTGCGTTGTAATTCATAGTTTCAAGAATAATTTTTTTATTGCCTTTGCTGCGGAGAAACGACAGCCGTCTGTGCGCTAGTATCTCAGAACATCTAACCACAAAACAATGAGCGTAAAAGTAAAAGATGCGATATTAAGATATATAAAATGTCAAAATTATATACTAATCCACGCTAGAGATGTAACTCCTAATTCCACGTTTACAGTCAAGACAACAAGCGTACCCTAAGGTCGTTCCAGCAACTTGTGTCAAAATCACATGGACATTCCTGTACGCGTAATAAGCAATGAATATACAACGAGAACTTCTCTGTATTTGGTCTGATTGAAAATCTTAGAGTAGATTATATTTCTTAGAAGACATTTCCATCAAATTCAGGGAAACTGAGGTGGTAGAAATTTTGTATTATTTTGCCTTGCGTGTTAATTCAGAGATCATTACGCATGCAAGAATGCAAAGAGTGTCTCCTGCTGTCTGTGTCAAAGTAAACAACAGTTTTCAAGATTTCTCTGAATTTTTAATTTTGTCATACTTAGTTAACAAAATTTACGAAAACGCTTACAAAAAGTGACTCCTACTCGAGCGACCAAGTTGCAAACGGCTAGAGTGAATTGATCATGACTTTTTTGAATGGATAATGTTACCATTCGAACGGAAGCAATTTTTTCGCATGGATAGCCCGAGCCATTCAAACGGAAGCAAATTTTTTTCGCACGGATAGCCCAAGCCGTTCGAACGGAAGCAAATTTTTTTCGCACGGATAGCCCAACCTGTTCAAATGGATGCGAATTTTTTTCACACGGATAGCCCAAGCCGTTTGAACAGCTGCAATTTTTTTTCGCACGGATAGCCCAAGCCATTCGAACGGATGCCCAATCTGTTCGCACGGCTAGTGCACGGCATACACACGGTATCCGTGCATAAATGGCAAACCGTTCGGAACGTTTTCGCATGAGAGGTCACAAATAGCAATGATCAGCTCATTGTTCTTTTGTAACAGGATTCTTAGTTTTGGAAAAAATATGCCCCAAAGTCTGAGAAGGTTTTGAGGAACTTTATAATTGTGGCTGTTCAAAATTCTCTTGATGGGCTCCATAACACTTTGGATGTAAGAAATAACAGCAAAACCAGTCACTGGCTCCTTTTCATCGGGAGTGTTACTAGTTGTAACTGGTTTCTGGCAGTTATGGGGAAATGTTTTGGTATAGGTATTTATTTTGCCTTTAGGACATAAGGAACATATTTTCTTCTCAATCTTGGAATTAAGTGAAGATGGTGGTCAGTCAGCTCTCCTGAGTAAAGTTTTAGCTGGGGACTTTTCATGGCAAATAGGGTGACAAAAGTCAAAAGTGAGATTTTGTAGGTGTGGGTCAGTTCATGATGAACACTTGAATGAATGAATGAAAAACTCTATTTAAGTGTCTATGTTTTTAGCTATAAGCTAATGGGGGACACTAAAAAATTTAAAAGTCACTTAACATTTACATATGTAGATGATAGTTACAGTAGATAATTAAAAAGATTATAAAGTTATTTAGTTAAGTTTTAAATTTCAACGAGAGTTGAAAGGTCGACTTTTCTTATGTTCTTCTTGAACGAATTTAGTTTCTATTGTTCTTAGGTGTCTTGGTAACTTTGACCAGATGAGAGGTCCCATATATTTAATAGAATTCCTACCAAATCTTACAGTTTCGAATCTTGGCAGTTCAAAGTCACTGTTCCGTAAATTATATTGAGTGTTCTTTATACTTGTCTCCAATTTCTCCTGTTCTGCTCTTCACACTGGGAATTTTTCCCAAACGTGGGGAGGATGATATTGTTTGGCAATTGGCAGCTGTTGTTTGTTAAGAGCTTGTTATGAATTTAGGATTTTGACTGGTTCTGTAGTTCTTGTTACTCTTTGGCAGGCCTCCCTCTCCACATCTTTGCTTGCTTGCAAACATGCAGCAGCTTATGTCAGTAGCAGTTACCATTTAAGTGCTACAGTTTTCTCAAATTGAAAATTTTCTTAAAGCTGCTCACTTAAAAGAAGTATACGTTACTGACACCTTTACATTACTATAAGTGGGAGCTTTCACTAACACTTCATAAGGACGTTCAACATATTCCATTTCAAAGAGCATTTTTGGTTTAAACTTGAGTTTACTTTTACTTTTACTTTTAAATGTTCCTTTAGCTATGGCTTGTCTGCTCTAGTAGCTGTGAATTATCATTTGGGGAATCTTCATATACCCTTGGTAAATTTCAATTACAGAGGGAGCCAAATTTGTCCTCAGGGTGAATACAGATAGTTTGTGAATTGGAGGCTTGGTTTCTGAGTGGCCTGGGGACTGGAACCACAGTTGCTCCCCAAGGTGCTTTTTGGGATGGGAGGGAGGGAGTGCCAAAAACCACTATCCTCAAAGGTGACAATGCTATGCTATTGAACAGTGCACACAATGCAAGCACTTGGGTAAACAATGCTTGCATAATACTCCTGGACAAGAACAGTCCTATGGCACCAAAAACCATGTGACTGGTGCAAATGCTACAGAACACAACAAAGGCTACCCAGTAGCTGACATAGGGCTAAATGCATAATTTTACTGGTGATTTATAATTTGTTATTGCTGCCAATTTATGATAGTCTTTATACTGGTTTTATACTTGAATTCTTTTCTTTTCTTCAGGTCCTTTTGGGTATGATTTACCTCATTTGTCAGTGGGGCACAGTCAATCTCCATCTGCTTCAGCCATTGCTAGAAATGAAGACCCTGTTCATTGGGAAAATTGCATTCAAAGTGAGTAGACCAGCAGGGCTGAGTAAGAGACTTTTGTTTAACTGAATGACTGTTCTGGTCCGAAAATAGTGATTTGATATGACACTGGTTTAAACTTTTCAAAACGGTTTTAACTAGGTGTCTCATCTGAAGGACAGTACATGATAACAAAGGATGCATTTATAAGGTTGCAAGTCAAACTGGTTGATCAACCTGGATCCTTCATGCTCTTTGTATTTTTGCAGATGATTAAGATAATTTTAAAAACTTAGAAAAATGCATTTGCAAGGGAAAGTTACATTTATGTAATTATCTTACTCGTAAGGAAAGTACTGCAGTTGAAACTCGAACGGTCTTTCTGTGGTCAACTTGGGTTGCTGTTTCTTTTCATATTGACTTAGATTTTTGTAAGAAAACAAAGAAAAAGATAAACAGAGGACCATACCAAATTCTTCACGCGAATGATCTTGCTTAAAAATGTACATGTAGTTGACCTTTCTAGGTATGTCTTCTTGCCTTTGTTTGAGGATTGCAATGGGATTATTTCAGTTGGAGAAGCAGGTGTTCGTGAAAGGGGAGTTCAATAAATTCCTGAAAGTATTTTAACCTTTTAAAACTGTTGTTCCCCTAGTTCTTGAATACCCAACTTCACCTTACATTGATTTTTCAGTTTTTTTTCCTGTAGCAGTACACCATGATTTCCTTAGCACCTTGTCATCCATAAGAACAAAGGACTGATAATTAAATCATTTTTCTTGTAGGTGGGAATGAACAAGTCATCGGTTATCTTCAACAGTGGCAACAGAATGCCAGTGGACATAAGATCAGAAGCAGTACAGATCCACTAGCAGACTTACACAGGATTGCTTCTGAAAAGGGCTATAGAATTTCTTACAATCCAGGGTCAGGGAATTGTATGTTCTATGCCTTGACAGAGCAACTGAAGATTGTCAAAGGAGTTCAAAACCATCATTTAGAATTAAGGCATTCCTTAGTTCAGTATCTAAGAGAGCACCCAAAACTGGTAAGTGTTTGTTAAAAGTACATATAATTTCTAGAACAGATACTACATTACTGACAGTCGGCCAGTGGTGTTAAGTAGACCAAAAATTGACTGAAAACAAAGTCAAACGAACAGTCCTCAGAGTCAAAACTCTTCCAGTTGAAAACATTAAATAGGCACTGTTCATACCTATCTACTTAATTTTGTTTAAATGGTAATATAAGCTTGTTTGACACATCTTCCCAACTATATGTACTAAAAATTTAATGGTAAATTTGGTACCTATTTCTGATATCCTTGTCTGTACAAATAAAAAACTTCTTTTCTCCATTTTGCTGTAACAAATAAGCAAGCCAAAAGTAGTTTTTCAATCACCCTTTAATGCATTACAGAGCTATAGGTAACAGTTCCAGGGGATTGAGAACTAGAACAACTTTTCGATTTGGTAGATAAATGAAATCGAACTAATCTGGGCAAGTTTCAGCAGCCAACACAAGCAATCAATAAGGAAATGTTTGCTATCATTTCAGCTTACAACCCACAAACAGGTTACAGACAGGTCATCAACTGCCCGTCGGCCAAAACTCTGGCCTGAAACATAATGAAAACTGTCGGCAATCTGACAGCCAACTGTCGGCCGACAGTCAGCTGACAGTCAGCCTACAATATCTTTTAGGAACTGTTCTTCACTTTTACTGAGTGTGTAGTACATAAACATTTAAAACAGTGCAAGGAGACTTTTAATGATTCATTAATTGTTTGACTTAGAAATAAGTTACAGTCATAGGCAAATAGCTCAGGAAAGTGTTATTGTGGACTTCAAACTCATTTAAATGGTTATAAGAATAATCATGATAGTTAATTAATTATACAGACTTATTTACTTGGTTGTGAAATTTACTCACTTAATCGGGCAATTGTAAAATTGGTAAAAGTGAAGAACAGCTCCCCTAAAAGTCTGTCGGCCAACTGTCGGCCAGCAGTATACCAACAGTTGACAGACAGTTGTCCAACAGCAAATTGACACTTAAAAATTTGACAAGTGTAAAGACATCGCAGTTACTCGACCCTTACCGTTCTAGTAGAATCAGTCGCATGATGTACCACAAATTGAGCTAGAATTGCATCATCGGATGTCCTATGAAATCGCCTTATAATGCATTGCGGTTTGTTTTAGGGCATCATATATGGACTTTCAATTATCTGTCTGTTTGAGTTTATTTTTGGTTAATATTTTCAGTTAGTTTATTATTTTCTTACGTATTCGCTTGTCAGAGACAATAAAAGCTGCTTACATTTAGTAAAGCAAAAAAAAGCTGCAAGAAGAAGTTTGTGTTACTAGCCGAAGAGTTTCCATGGTTTTAAACTACTCCTTTATTTCACAGTCATTGCAGGGAGTGTAGATGTTCAAAATCTAAATTACAGAGTTGAAGTTAGTAAGGGAAATGCAAATGTTAACTTAAATCAAAGAAAGACATTTGCCCAGTGGCATCTCACAGTTCTTCTGACCAGCAAGTCACAAAGTTGTAAACTACGTCTGTGACGTCATCAAAATATACAAATTGCGGAATGTTTGAAAGTTGCGGCCTTAATTAACTTGCGCAATACAAATCACATATTTAGCAATACACCGCAGTAAACAAATTTTTTGCTTCTTGACTGTGAGGATGATGCGATGGGATTGTGAGGGGTTTGGTACCTTAAAAAACCTAAACACAGGAGATTGCGACGAGATTGGTCCCAAAAAAGCCTAAATAAAATGGCAGACTCAAGTGAGAAAGTTTCATTTTGTGTCAATATGCAATGTTCTTCCCTGCGAGCTGAGGCTTTTATGGTATTCAATGGGGGTTCTCAACCAACACTTGGCTAACAAATTGCCGACATGCTGCCAACACTTGGCCGACAAAGGGCCAACAGTCAGCCGACTGTTGGCAGAAGATTTTCGCAAAAGGCAGTAAACGACTGTTGGCCAACAGTTGGCCGACAGTTTTTGGGGGAGCTGTTTTTCACTTTTTCCGTAAACTCGATACTTCGTCAGTTTTATGGACTCATTGGTTTGGTTGTGCAAATTGCTCTGTTTTACCCAGTCACATTTTAAGCAGGTTATAAAAACTACTGTCTGTTGTATACACTCATTAATTTGGATGATTGTAAACATAATACTCTTTCAGCTTTATACACTCATGATTTTTGCCATTGTAAAAGTTACTCTGACTATCTGATCCATGCAGTGATTTAATTAAGGTCAGAGGATTGAGCCTAGCAACCAAAGAGTCTTTATTTCTCTTTCAATACTTCTGGAGGTAATATTTATTGCATGAAAACATCGTTATATGTAGCCATTGTGAGTTATATTCTTTTTTACCTACTCTATTACCATATCACATGTTGTGTTGTTGGATTTTCATTTACAGGGGGATGGAACAGATCTGTTTCACTTTGTTGAAAGTCACACAACATGGGGTGGTTACTTAACAGACATGGAGCAAGATGGCACTTGGGGTGATCATTTGATTCTCTGGGCTGCTGCAAACTGCTATAGAATAGCCATTCATGTGATTAGCAGTCTTCCAAACAACGGTGAGGTAATCATCAACCCAGATTCTCCATTGGATAAGAACAAGCATCTTGTACTGGGACATGTCCATGAAGTACACTATGTCAGCCTTCAACCCTTGCAAGGTACTGTAAAGCTCAGAACAGAAGGTATTCTAAACTTGGCCTATCTAGTATGAAGGTTGCAAACAGCATATTGTGATTTTCATTTATTCCATGAGTGCACATTGGAAAAAAAGCTGAGTTGGTAACAACCATGTAATCTTGTATCCATGGAATTGAATAGTTCTTCTCTTAAATTTGATAAAATCCTGAATGAGTTAATAATTTTAGGCCTAAAAATAATTATAGCTTCCAACTGTCACAGTGCATTTCCTTTTAAGGTGACTTGGAAGATGATTTGATTCATGACTTGAGCTTAGCGAATCAATCAGAACATGTGAAAAGCGATGTTTAGAGTTGGATATTACATATTATTATAACTGTGTGCATTCTACCAGTGTTTTTCATTGCTATACGCTCAGGTATATGCAAATTACCATTGCATAAAAGCTTGTAGAGCTTATTGTTTTTAGTTATCTATGATGTGATTTCCTATGGTAACATAGCAAGAAGCTATTGCAATCAATTGAAAGCTTCTGATTAAAAGCTCAAACTGATTCTATGATTAGATTTTGCATGAATAGATTGAACCTAAAAGAGTAAGTCCATGACAATTGGCTATTTCCAGAATAAATTTTCCAGTGTCATTAGTTTTTCGAAACGAGTTTTTGGTGATATTCCTTGATGTAATTTCTGGCATAGTCAGTAATGCACTATGTTAGCATGTTAGCATCCTTGTAAGTCCATAGTTGAAAGAAAGAAAATAATTTAGTTAAGTCTGTGATTTTTGGACAGGACTTTCAGAGCAACAAACTTCAAACATGTGAAAGTGTAGTGTGATCAACAGTTATACATACAAACATACATACATACATACATACATACATATTAACATGCATACATACATACATACATACATACATACATAATAACATACATACATAATAACATACATACATACATACCTAGATACCTACATACATACATACATACATACCTACATACCTACATGCATACATGCATACATGCATACATACATACATACATACATACATACCTACATACCTACATATCTACCTACACACACACACACACAGACACAGTTAACTGACATAGGTTAACTAACCACTCCCCATAGTGCCTTTTCAGGACCAACACCCACCCATCCCACCCAGGGGAGGACATCCACCACACAGTAATCTCGTGCGTGAGAAATTAACATCTCCTACCCCTAACCCTGACGGAGACGGTGCCTACGGTTTATTCGTCCTTATCTGAGAAGACTAGAAAAGGTACCAAATTCTCCTCACTTATTTTAAGACCATGAGTATTGGTCTGGCCGGGGCTTGAACCCTCGACCTCCCGCACAACATAATCCTGCGCTCTAATCAATCGAGCTAACCGGGAGGTTAGTCCCTCTAAGGACTACACTCACCAGGACAATCACACTACACTTTCACATGTTACTCCTGGGTTCAAATCATTCACTGCAAAACTTCAAACACACCTCAGAAACTGAATTTTCTTATTAAACAGTGGTGGCTGAATTCAATTTGTAATCAAAACACTTCTGCAGACTTTTTTTAAGCTTTTAAGGTGGCTGGCACCAGTTTTCATCTTTTTGATGGTTTGTAACTTTGAAATAAAAGACTAACCAAGGGCAGTTGAACACTTTTACAGGGTTAAATTATATAATTGTTGGCTATACAAAAGTAGGTGTCATTTTGCCACGAGCAGTTTCCATGGCAGTGCTTTCAAAGGATTATTTAGATGCATTTTTTAGCTTATGGCTCCAATAATTTGAAAACTAACTCGGTGACCCTGTGATTTTTCTTAGTGATTGCTTTTGGCACTTGAAAAGGAAAATGTACAAAGATTTTAAAAAAATTCTATGGAGTGGAATTTCAGGAAATCTAGAAAAAGGCAATTTTCACACATCACAAAATTTCCTTTGGTAGAATTTTGTACTTTTTTTTTCTGACGATACCTTTCAACATTATCGTATTGGAACGATAAAAAGAAGGGGTCACTGGACTTGTTTTCACGAGTGTAGCAATTCCCACGTGCGTTCTTGCGCATTTAAACTCCACTGAATAATGATTGCATATAAAATCTGCAAAAAAAACACAAGATAGTATCCTGCATTTGTCAAATTTCTGTCTGCAAAATTCATCAAATTTAGTCACGTACTGCAATCCAAATCTTTCTTCACCTGCTCAAGCCAAATTTCACTATTTTCCATTCTTAACATTTCTTCCATAACAAACCTATTGCCTTTTCAACAAAAGTACCTCAAAACACACGGTTTATGCGACCACAAGTTTTTTTTTACTGATTAAAAAAATTTAAGATATGGAGCAAAGAATTCCACACGTTATTTTTTTTTTGATGTTAGAGAAGCACAGGATTATTTTTGTCCTCTTCTGATGGATCCAACCAGATAATTGAATCTCATCACAGTTCTTATTTGACATTGGATCATAAACAATTGAAGCAATGCACAGTATTAGGTTTGTGCCTGAATTGTTCACTCAAACAGTGATACTTAGTATAAACTGAAACAAAGCTTCTCTATCATTTTATGTGCATTTACTATTCCAATATGGTTTCTAAAGATTTTTGCACGTTTAAAACAAACTTCTGCTTCTTTTATTCCGATCACGTCCAAATAAACGGTTACAACAACAGAGAGAGAAAACAGAATACACTATTATATATATGCTAATTCCTAAAAAACAAATTTTGAATAACAAAAAGAAAAGACACACCTGGACCAATCATAGATCAAATTAATTATTCCTGTGAAATATTTCAAATTTAAAATAACAACGGCAAACATAATATGCATAATAACAACACTCCCACTTTTGACGTTGCTTATTTGACAGTCTTCATGCCTAGCTTAGTAACAAGTTTCTCAAAGCGATGCTTAGGCAAAGGTTTCGTAAGGATGTCAGCAACCATCTCGTCCGTGCCCATGTATTTCAAGGTGATCGCTCCGTCTTGCACTCTTTCGCGAACGAAGTGGTAACGTATATCGATGTGTTTTGTCCTGGCATGGCCCACGGGATTTTTAGCCATCGAAATAGCCCCTTGGTTGTCTTCATATATTTCAGTTGGTCCCTCTGGGGGTTCTCCCATGTCTGCCAATAATCTTCGAAGCCAGATTGCTTCCCGAGTGGCCGTACTGAGTGCTACATACTCTGCTTCTGCTGTCGACAATGCGACGGTAGCCTGCTTTTTGCTTAGCCAACTTACTGCCCCGCACGCCAGTGAGAACAAGTTTCCTGAGGTAGAACGACGGTCATCCATATCACCCGCCCAATCTGCATCTGAGTAACCAATCAAATTTCCATCAGCAGATTTCTTGTAACTCAATCCAAGATATGCAGTTGCTTTCAGATATCTGAGGACTCGCTTCGTTGCTGTTAAATGAGTTTGTGTCGGATTGGCACAGAACTTCGACACAACTCCCACTGCTTGGGCGATGTCTGGACGAGTTGCGATCGCAGCATAAATTAGACTTCCTACAATCGATTGATACGAAGTCACATCAACTGGTCTACTAAAACCATCTTCCTTTTGCAGCTTGACGTTCAAATCAGCAGGTGTAGACACCGGTTTTGCTTCTGTTTGCCCAAACTTCTCGAGCATCTTTTCGACATAGTGTCCTTGATGAAGGAAGACTTGCTTATTTTTCACATCTTGAGCGATACAGACCCCGATATAGTAATGCAGCTCTCCCATATCTTTCATCTTAAACTGCAGCTTTAGACTGTCCTTGACACTTCTCATCTCCGTGATGTTTCTTGCTAGAATCATCAGATCATCAACGTGGACCCCAATAATAGTCAGTGCATTCTTTCTGATAAATACGCAGGGATCTGCAGAGGCTTGAATAAAACCAATCTTTTCAATGCACTCCCGAAGAACTTTGTTCCAACAACGGGAAGACTGCTTTAAACCATACAGCGATTTCTCTAGCTTGCATACCAGATGCTCCTCCCCAGGTTTCACGTATCCTTCCGGCTGCTGCATGTAAATTTCTTCATCAAGTTTTCCGTTGAGAAAGGCTGTTTCTACGTCCATCTGGTGAATCAGCAAATCATTCTGAACTGCAAATGCTAGCAGACAACGTATTGAAGAGAAACGAACAACAGGCGAAAAAGTTTCATCATAGTCAATACCATATTTCTGGGTGTAGCCCTTGGCCACTAGGCGTGCTTTGAATCGTTCCACTGTACCGTCACAGGAGTGTTTCAGTTTAAACACCCATTTGCACCCAACAGCTTTCCGACCTGGAGGTAATTCAACCAACCTTCATGTCTTGTTTTCAATCAGCGAATTGTATTCTGAATCCGTCGCGACTTTCCACTCTGCAGCGTGATCACCTGATCTTGCTTCTTGTAGAGATGTAGGTTCATCAATCCCAGAAAGATGATAGGCCACATGGTGTACGCGGTGAGTTGCCGTGTCTGCTTATTCGTCATAACCATATCTGACTGGTGCTTTTCGTGTTCTTACTGACCGTCGAGGTTCCCCTGGCAAGTCATCTTCTAAATTCTTCATTTCTTCTTGTTCTCCTTCATCTTTTCCAGGGTTTACTTCGTTTTGCTCTGCTTCCTCGCTCCTTGGGTCTGGCTCTGTTACCATGGCTCGCTTCTGGCCGAAATCGTTTTCATTAAACTCCACATCTCTTCGGATATACATCTTTCGGTTCGTCTCATCAAAAAGACGATATCCCTTTGAAGTTAAGCTGTAGCCCACAAAACGCATCTTCCTCGATTTCTTGTCAAGCTTTCGTCGTTCACTGCCTGGTACGTGGGCATAGGCCATACACCCAAATACACGCAAGTGGCCCACATCTGGTTTCTTTCCATACCACCGCTCATAAGGAGTTTCATTCTCTTTTAGCGCCGTCGTGGGAAGGCGGTTTCTCACATAGGCAGCTGTAAAAACGGCTTCAGCCCAAAAAATGTCCGATAATGCCGCATGCGCGATCATCGAACGTGCAGACTCGACCAAAGTCCGACTCATTCTTTCTGCTACACCATTCTGTTGGGGTGAGTGTGGCACTGTCAACTCATGTCTAATTCCTTTCACCTTCAAATAGTTCCGTAATTCAGTGGACAAATACTCGCCGCCATTATCCGTTCGCAAAGTTCCTATTGCCTTGCCGACATCGTTGGTAACGGAAGCTTCAAATTCTACAAACTTCTCTAACACTTCTGATTTGTGTTTCATGAAGTGTACAGCGCAGCACCTTGAGTAATCATCAATAAACGTAACAAAATACTTTGCTCCTCCAATCGATGGCGTGTGCATAGGACCGCAGACATCACTGTGCACCAGCTGTAGTCTTCGCGTCGAGCGAATCTCTCCCACTGCGGGAAACGGTTTTCTACACATCTTTCCTGCCAAACATCCTTCGCAGAAAGACAGTTCAGTTATTTTCTTGATGTTAATCCCTCGTACGGATTCACTCTCCACACACTTCTTAAGGCGTAGCTCGTGTACGTGTCCAAGACGTTGGTGCCATAAGTCGCTACCCTGAGATGACTTAACTGAGACGTACGCAGTGTCCGTAGTGATTGCAACTTGACAGTCTAGTTGATAGAGTTTATCAACCAGTGATCCCATTCCACGAAGCTTTCCATTTCCATCCCAAATACAACATTTTTGGGGACCAAACTCTACAGCGTTGCCCTTAGAAACTGCAGCTCTTACAGAAAAAAGGTTGCAAGTGAGTTTAGGGACGTACAGGACATCATATAAGACTGCTTTCTTGGATGCGGTTGCTTGAAACAGCATATTCATTCGTACACTCCCAGATCCCAACGCTTTCACAACACGGCCATCACCCAGCGCGACATTTTCAGGCTCGGCAAATTCCTGAAAATTCACCAAAACATTCTTTTCTGTCGTCATATGACTTGATGCGCCCGAGTCGATAACCCAAGGATAACAACTTTTGTCTGTAGACTCCCCGCTCTCAACAGACGCCATAAACGCAGTAGCATAAACGTCTTCACCTTCGAAGTCAGAATTATTCGGTCCGCGCTCGTCGCTGTCGACTATTTTTGCTTTGTGCCATTTAAATTTCTTGGGACAATAACGGCGGATATGACCCACATCACCGCATTCGAAACATGTCAACTGCTTACGGGGCGGATCGCTTGGACAATTACGGCGAATATGACCCGCAGCACCACATCCAAAACATGTTGGCCGATCGCGTGGCGTATCTCTCCTGAAGGCCCCCGTTAGCGCTGATTCAGCTTCATTCAAGTGACCGGATAGCTCAGATTGCTTCATTTCTTCGTGAATAAGTGCTTGTTGGACATAATCCAGGCTAACTCCATCTACTCTTGCTTCGATAGCGGTGACAAGGGTCGCGAAACTTCTCGGCAAACTTCCTAACAAAGTCACAACTTGATCCTCTTCGGAAATGGGCGCTCCAATTGCCGCAAGTTTATCAGTGATATCTTTCATGAGCTTCAAATGTTGTTCCACCGGTGTACCTTCTTTCATCTCGGAACGAAAATATTTCTTCTTTAAAAATAGTTTGTTCGCGAGTGTCTCTCGTTCAAAATGTTTCCTTAACGCATCCCAAGCTTGCTTTGGTTCTTCGTTTGAGGTGATCAAGTAAAGCTGAGCGCTATCAATCGCCAACACAATTGTCGAGAACGCCTTTTGTAGCCTCGATTGGTAAAGTGTTTGTGCCGTTGGAGTCGCATCGTGTGCGAGGACTTCTGATCCTTCTACCAAGCCCCATAATCCTTTCGCCAACAGTAAATGTTTCATTTGAAATTTCCAAGTGTTCCACTTGCTCCCGTTAAGTTTGTCGATCGAGAACTTTTCCTCCATGTTTCATTTACGTACTCCTGGGCCCATAACCTAAAGATTTTTGCACGTTTAAAACAAACTTCTGCTTCTTTTATTCCGATCACGTCCAAATAAACGGTTACAACAACAGAGAGAGAAAACAGAATACACTATTATATATATGCTAATTCCTAAAAAACAAATTTTGAATAACAAAAAGAAAAGACACACCTGGACCAATCATAGATCAAATTAATTATTCCTGTGAAATATTTCAAATTTAAAATATCAACGGCAAACATAATATGCATAATAACAACAGTTTCCTGCTCCAGTGAGTTCAAGACAACTAATCACCTTGTGTCACAGTAGCAACTATCCAGTTTGACAAGACGTGTCATGAGGATATTTGGGAGCAGAACCCCAATATCACATAGACAATGTTCTCTACATGAAATATTCCAAACAAAGATGAGATTACGCGTAAGCGAATTACAAACATACTCGCCTAACAGCAATGCATATACTTCGAAACAAGTTAAAATAGTCACATTAGGCGCTAAGAAACAGGCTATTAATCTACATGTGCATGAGGCAAAACAATAACAATTCATTTGAGCTAAGATAGAATCGTGCAATGTACTAAATCGATGAGAAATACATTTAAATTACATAGAATTGAAATCACTTACATATCTGACCCACACAGTGAAGCTCCTTGATCGGGAAATGCGAAATTGACTTATTAACCCAGACTTACGACTCATTACTTCTTGAACGACTGGAGGCCAACTGCACTTTGACCGTGATGGCACAACCATAAAGGCTCACATGATACCATGGGCCTTAGTGAGCATAAGCAAATGAGAGAAAATAAACAAAGGGAGAGAACCAAACGAAAAGGAAATGGACAATCAACACCATAGTGTCCACATCTTAGTGAGTGAGTGACTGACTGGTTTGCATAAAGGAGTCCCCATAAAATCTTAACTGCGGTAGTTAAAAGGGCAGTGGTTGAATTAAACTGAAGTTTGAAACATTGTCTTCCATTTTTTCTTGTCCACTTGTAGGTTCTTCACAATGCTTGACAAAAGGAAAAAAGCCATCAAAAGTTTCCAAAGTGTCAAAGCAACAAAGATTGTCTAACATGGTTTCCAAAGGTACATAAAATAGTCTTTTAAAATGAGAATGGATCAATTATAATTTTTCTGATTTTCTTCTTCAAACAATTGACAGCAAGCAAAATAGTCTAAACATTGAAGTTTAAATAGCTCCTCCCTTGAACAATAGGAGAAGGGGTACTGTATCATACTGAGGTGTGGTAAATTTTGAATCTCTGTTATGCAGTCTTAAAAGAGTTTAAAGGAAGGTTATATGATGAATGATTTTTTTGCAGATTGAAGATTTTGCATTAATTTTTAGAATAAGAGAGAGCACCTAACAGTGAAATCTTCACTGCATTTTCTTAGCCTAGCAGTGTTACATGTTTAATTTTGTTTTTTTTGCACTGAAAACATGCACTTGATCTATGGACATACTCCTCAGCAGATACCAATGAAACAGTGATTTATTGGCCATTTAATTGAATGTAATTTTCACAAATTACAAGTAAGATTCAACAAGCTCCAGGTGGAACAATAAACTCTAACATTACATTCAAGCATAATCTGTGTTCAGTGGTGAGTTCCTTTCTACTCATGGATCCATTGTTGTACGTTACATTTATCTTACATCATTTTCAATAAATTATGTTGTAAGGTCTTGGCAAGAAACAGAATCCAGCACAAGGTAAAAGATCAGTTCCTGATTGTTCCAATATGCCAAAGAAACAAAAATTGTCAACTTATCCTCATAAAAGTAAGTTTTCATTTTGTTGTGTTGAAATTTAACATTAAGAAAGAAAGAGAAAACAATGCCAACACTGAATTGTGATAATTGCCTAGATACTGTTCAAGTATCAGTGGTAATTGAGTCACTTAAATACTAAAATGCAGTATAGTACTGAAAGCCTACACTTTTACTTATATACTTTACAAATGTCCATCCCTTATGTTTGACACTCAAGTGAGGGTTCTACCAAACAATGCTGGTTATTACAATGATAATCACATTACTAATTATGGAATCTGATTTGAAAATGTACTGTATGTTAACTTGATTACTTAGAGTAATATTATAGTATGCAGGGTTTCATTAAGGGCCAGGCACTGGGCAAATTGACCGGTTGTGAGGACGGCTTTGCCCACCTGATTTGACCATCTGGAGGAAAGTTTATCTTATAAAGAAGTTCAGTTCAAAGAGTTTTGCCCGCCTGTGAAAACCAGTTGCCCTCCTGCAGAAAACATTAATGAAACCCCTGAGTATGAAGGTTAAGTCTCTGTGGCATTTCTAAAGTTTTTTGCACGATGAAAACAAACTTCTGCTTCTTTTATTCCGATCTCGTCGAAATAAACGGTTACAACAACAGAGAGAGAAAACAAAATACACTAGTATATATATGCTAATTCCTAAAAAAGAAAGTTTGAATAACATAAGGAAAAGAAACACCTGGACCAATCATAGATCAAATTAACTATTCCTGTGAAGTATTTCAAATTTAAAATAACAACGGCAAACATAATATGCATAATAATAACAATTTGAATGTCATAGAGAAAGACTTTGTGGTCTTATTGTTTGGCAGAGAGCACTCCTGAAAGCATATGCTGCCCATTATAGGACTGCTTTTCTGTAGATTTTTGCTTATTCATCAGTACTACCTTACTAACAGCTTTCATCAGTACTACAGCACTAACAGTACTGAATCGCGAGCAAGCATGAATACCTACGTACTAACGTTCTAACTACAGCTCTCGAGCGAGCAAGCAAGAATACCTACGTACTAGCGTACTAGCGTACTAACTACAACTCTCGAACAAGCAGGAATACCTACGTACTAGCGTACTAACTACAACTCTCGAACGAGCTGGAATACCTACGTACTAGCGCACTAACTACAACTCTCGAGCGAGCAGGAATACCTACGTACTAGCGTACTAAGTAAACCTCTCGAGCAAGCATGAATACCTACGTACTAGCGTACTAGCGTACTAACTACAGCTCTCCAGCGAGCATGAATACCTACGTACTAGCGCACTAGCGTACGAACTACAACTCTCGTTCTTTTCATGCATGCCATGAAATTGAACATTTGATTTAGCCTGTGAAAAAAGGAATATATTGATAACCATTGGGGTTTGTGGTTTTGTGGTGTGGACATTATTTTTAATGCGTAATGTAGTGGAGAACAACTCGCACTACGTTTTTTTGGTGATCTCAAACTGACCGTTTTCGTTGAAATAAACCATTTATGAATTGCAGTTTTTTCTTTAACCCTTTGAGAAACTATATTTTGGTAAAACAAAGTCAGCAATAAATCCTAATGAATCTTTAATAAACATTGGCTACCATTTTACTTGACCTCCGGACCTCTACCACACGCACGATCGGCCAAACCAGACCATTTAAATCGTGCAACTTAATGTATATTGCGATGTCGGTCCTTTGAGGATATTTTTTGGTTGCTGAGGTTCTAGTTCTCTTTTGTTTGCGGTGTTGCGTACTCAGAACCTTCCATGACTCCCTCTTATTTACTTGTTGCCAAATCAATAGTAGAAAAAAAATACTCTTCTAATCCAGAGCCTTCTCATTCCTGTTTTGAAGTAGTAAATACCCTATAGTAATCAACGGCTTTTTTTTTCTTTTTTTTTTTGAAGATAACACTAGGCCAGAATTACTATTTTGGGCCTATATTTCTCTTTGAACGGAAAAATAGTACGTTAGTACCTTAACACTCGGTACGGACAACTCATCACGGCTTGTTCTGAATTTGCTTAGTACGTTAGTACGTAAGTATTCGGTACGGACAACTCATCACGGCTTGAGATACAATGAAATATATGAAGTTCATATATTTTGTACTGCGGTATTAGATACATATGATGCACGATCCACGCAGTAGGTAGCGCTATTTAAGCAATAGCGAAAATCAGACCTGAAAAAAATCAGGCTTGTATGGGATTCGAACCACTGACCTCTGCGATACTAGTGCAGCGCTCTACCAATTGAGCTAACAAGCCAACTGGGAGCAGGCCGTTAAGTTGATTTGTAATAAACCCATGAAAGTGATAAATGAGATACAATGAAATATATGAAGTTCATATATTTTGTACTGCGGTATTAGATACATATGATGCACGATCCACGCAGTAGATGGCGCTATTTAAGCAATAGCGAAAATCAGACCTGAAAAAAATCAGGCCTGTACGGGATTCGAACCACTGACCTCTGCGATACTAGTCCAGCACATTACCAATTGATAACTTGAATTACACCTTGATGAATATTAAAAGCAACTTTACAAGAATGCGTTGTATAAACAAAAGTTATCTTCCTTGCATGTCATTGCATTTGTTAGCAATCAAAGGTGATTCAATACAAGTCTTCTACCTACCAGGCATAAGGTGTTTTTCAGTATTTCACTCCTTTGAGTGAGTATGCTCATTGTTTTCTGACTCCTTCCCAGTCTAGATATGGTCTACAATATATACTGGGATGATGCAAGAAAAAGTCATTGTAGTAAAAGTCCAGACTGATTGTGTAGACTGATCGTCTTGGTGAGAGCAGCTCAGAAAGTACTGAAGCAAATGTCATTTTCATTATAATGGGAGGAGTTGTTTGTCAATTTAAGATGAATGCTTTCACCCAGATGATCAGGCTACCCAACAGTTACACCTGTCAACAAGCTGCTCGCTGCACTTCCGAAAATTCACTCTTTTCCAATCCTTCTCAGTATCATTCATAAAGGAGTAATAAAAATCAAATTTTCCTGAAGCACTAAGCATATTTCATATTCTGTATGAAATTGTTCTTCCCCTGAAGTCTTATACTTGATTCTTAGAAGTTTTAAAATTAACTTTATCAAACCCACTATGTCCAAACATGCAAATTGTAAGAGTTGTTTTTGACAAACTTATTCTTCAATTTTAGGCTATTACCTTGCTATTGTTTGCAGTCTTCTAAAACAAGAATACAAAAAACGATCTCAGTTGAAACCACTCTTCTGGGATAACACCATTCAGCTGCCTTTGGAAGATGTTTACACAAGATTAAAAATTTTGTCCAGGAGGAAACGAGACTTCCAGCTGGAAAACAATGAAGTGAGCATGTTTGAAATTTTCAAAAATGGAAACGATACCATTGTGCTCGTCGAAGGGAGTCCTGGAATGGGTAAGACAACTTTTTGCCTTAAAATTGCTCATGATTGGGCTATTAAGGTAATTTCAAAGGTGGATTCCTTTCCTGAATTTGAAGTAGTTCTACTGCTTAAATGCCGCGACATTCACGGAGACATAATAGAGGCCATTGATGAACAACTCCTACCTAAATGTAATTCAGAAGCTATGAAGAGAGAGCTTATTGATTATATTGCAGATTTCCATCTCCAAAAAAAAGTTTTAATCATTCTGGATGGTCTTGATGAGTTACCTAATGACATGTCAGAAAGTGATGTGGAAAGATTGCTTCAAAAGAAGATTTTTCCCTTTTGCCATGTGTTAGCCACATCTCGTCAGGAAAGAGGAATTATAGTGCGAAAAAAGGTGGACTTTCATATGCTTTTACAGATTGAAGGCTTTACAAGAGAAGATGCTTTTGATTATATAAGAAAGCATTTTAAGAGTGCTGGTCCTGAGAATGTGCTGAAAGGAGAGAGACTCATTGCTGAAATCAGAGAAAACACTTTCCTTGATGCGCTGTGGAACAATCCACTGAATTTGTTACTCCTTTGCGTTGTGTTTGAGGACTACCAGGGAGAACTGCCATCTTATCGCACTGACCTTTACCAGATAATTGTTTGTTGCATTCTACGGAGATATTGTGCCAAGCATGATCTAGAGGCTCCTCTTGATGACAAAGCTCTAGTTAGGCTCTTTGAAGACAGTTTGCTAGTTCTTGGAGAGTTAGCTTGGAGATGCTTGGAAAAAGGTCAATTTTCTTTTCGTGAAGAGGAGTTGGCAGAATTTGAAACTACAAATGTGAATCTAGCAGCACGGGAGCTTGGCCTTGTGTTCAAGGAAGCCAGCTTAAGGAAGATAAACCCACAGCATGAGTATTTCTTCTTTCACAAGACATTTCAAGAGTATCTGGCTGCATTTTATTTAGCTAACAAGCCATTGAAAAAAGAGGTTGATTTTTTTAAGTCGCATTTACACTTTTACCCAGATATGGTAGAGAGCTACAGACAAGTGTTCATCTTTATGTCTGGCATACTGGGTGAGGATGCTGGTCTTCTTTTTGAACAGATTGGCAAGAAGCTAAAGGAAGGAAACTGGGACTGGTACCAGTGCACTGAAGAAGAGGCCACTTTCTTTGTTGAATGTTTCAATGAGAGTAGAAATGATGAACAAGTGGCAATAGCTCTTTCTTCCTTTATTCCGTTTCCACAGACCATGACCTTTGACTTATCAGGTGAGAAAACAACAACAGATGTTTTCATTGTTTTGAAAGCCTGTGGGACTTTTTCACAGTTGCAACTTCCTGTTCATCTTGCACTAGAGAGTTCTTGGGGGGATGTTTGTGCCAACCTAGATGGTGACGCAGTAGCTCACTTCATAGCATCCAACACACAGCTACAAACACTTTCCTTTTCTGGTTGTGTTTCAGAAGAGATTACAGCTCTTTTGTGTAAAGCACTCACAGTAGACTCTACTTTACATTCCTTTACACTTGAGACAACTGAATGGATTTCTTCCTGTGAAGTTGTTGCTATCAGTGACAGCTTGGCTGCAAATAAAACCCTACCAACTGTAACTTTAAAATTGCCTTATGAGGTGTTAAAGAGTTGCATAGCCATACTTGACAAGGGACTATCTGCAGAAACGCCACTTAAATCTGTTGTACTCGAGATTTTTGGTTCATGGAGGGAAACTGAAGCAGATGATTTTAAAAAGATTTTCTTGAACAGATCACTTACGTCTCTGAGCCTTACTCTGTTTGGAGACGTGCAAGATTCATTAATAACTTCTGTTAGAGAGGGACTTGTGGCAAATCCTTCAGTGAAGTCCCTTGCACTGACATTTTATGGAAAACTCAGCAACAATGGTGTGGCTTTGTTAAAGAATGGCTTTTTAGGAAACAGGTCTTTGGAGTCTCTGGAATTAAAAGTGTTTGGTGAGCTTCCTACAATTTGGGCAAATATTTCTAGGACTCTCCACTCTGCAGTAAAGTCGACTACGTCCTTTACATTGCATCCAAATGTTACTGGCATGGTAGGAACTTCCCAGGTGGCTTGCCTTTGCCCAGTTCTGAATGGAAACCGTTTAGCTTCAAAACTCCACTCATTGGCTGTCAACATCTTGGGAGAGTTAGACTGTAGTGGAGCAAATGATCTTTGCAAAGGACTGATAGCCTCATCAGTTTCTTGTGTCACTTTGAATTTTAAGGAAAGAGTAGCTGATAATGTTGCTAACTGTCTTTTTAGCCACTTGAACAAACTCAAAACCTTTTCAAAGTTGACTATTAGTATTCAGGGGGAGCTGATGGGGGACAGAAAGAACACTCTTGAAAGGCTATCACGCAACCAAACATATCTATTTGCATTAAATGTTAATGACTCAAATTCAGGCGACAAGATTTCCAGAGAAGTTGGTTTATCTGCTGATGATTCCTCGTCACTTACACCTGTACTTACCAAAGTTAAGGATGGCTGTGTAACAAAGCTTAGTGTGAGCGTCAACAACCCTGACAGCATCAGTGGAGACTGGGGATCCACTCTTTGTGAGGGTTTGGCAAAAAGTGAGTCTTTAACTACATTGAGTCTGACATTTAACAACAGTTCCTTTTTTAAAAGCATGGATGCTCTGTGGGATGCTGTGGCAAAAAACAAGTCATTAACTACACTGAGCCTTACACTCAACAGCTACAATGGGTATGTGATGAGTGAACCCATGCCCTGTGGTCTGAGTGATGGTTTGGCAAAAAACCCGTCATTAACTACACTGAGCCTTACCCTCAACACCTGCTGGGAATTGGGGGCAATGGTGAGCGAAGATCTGAGTGACGGTTTGGCAAAAAACACATCACTAACTACACTGAGTCTTACATTGAACATCCACTGTAACTTGGATATCAAACATCCCATGTTCTATTATCTGAGTGGCGGGTTGGCAAAAAACACGTCACTAACTATGCTGAGCCTTACACTCAACAACTACTGCAGCAGTTTCTGGGACGGATACATGATGTCTGGTCTGAGTGACGGGTTGACAAAAAACATGCCATTAACTACATTGATCCTTACACTCAACAACTACAATGACTTTAGGGCATACAAGATCTTTGGTGTGAGTGACTGGTTGGCAAAAAACATGTCATTAACTACACTGATCCTTACACTCAACAACTACAGTGACATTAAGGGATGCATGATCTCAGGTCTGAGTGACCGGTTGACAAAAAACATGTCATTAACTACACTGATCCTTACACTCAACAACTACAGTGACTTTAAGGGATACATGATCTATGGTCTGAGTGACTGGTTGGCAAAAAACATGTCATTAACTACACTGAGCCTTACAGTCAACAACCACAGTCACTTTAAGGGATGCATAATCAATGGTCTGAGTGACTGGTTGACAAAAAGCATGTCATTAACTACGCTGAGCCTTGCAATCAACAACTACTCTTCCTTTGATGGAGACCTGACCGATGGTCTAATTGATGGTTTGGCGAATAACAAGTCATTAACCACCCTTAGTCTTACACTGAATGACCACATTGACAGGTCTAATTCATGTTTCCATGCTCTGAAGGATGCTTTGGTGAAAAATACATCAATAGTTACCTTGAACTTAACACTCAGTAACTACAATAACTTGTATGAAGACTGGATACATGAACTGGCTGATGCTTTGGCAAGAGACACATCTTTATCTTCAATTAGCCTGCAACTAAATGTCTTCAGTGAAAGAAATTCAAACTCTGAGAGTTCTTCGGTTTAAAGAGCAGCACATTATTTATTATCCTTTCATGAATGGTGTGAGTATCAGAAGTGCCTTTTAAATGTTTGATTAGTCTGTGATGACAGTTACCACAGGATGAATGTTGGAAACCTGATCTGGCTTTGGTTTGGTAAAGAGAGCAACATTAACTACAACTCTGCTAAACCAAACAAACTTTCAGTATTAATACAACTAGAAATAAGGGTCTGATTTTGAAGTTCTCCTGGTTCAAAACATGCTCCAACTTTAATGAGATGAAGAAGGTGGCTGGCTGGATGTGATCTGGAATTTTGGCAAAGGGATTAGAGTGACATGAACTTGTTTTAGTTCAAAAGGAGAACCAGCTGCTGTGCAGTGAGTGAAGACTGGTTTATTGATCTTGTTGTACACTCTGTGAAGCAGTGACTTTGACCACTCTGGGATTGAAAGGTAAGAGCAGCAGTAACGCAGGGACAATATTTTGAGGACACTTGGTAGAGTTTACTTGTAAGTGGTTCATTTCACTTTGATCAACAGTTAGCTAATGGAGAGTGTTTGTTCTGTACAAAAATAATAATCTTTTTGAAGACTAGAGTGAGTCCTCATTAGAGTTATCTCTATCACTCATCTTAGCTTCCATTGACAACTTGTACCTGGCAATATTAGCACAAAAGAAAGGATTCTTTGCTTGAAAGACCCAAGCACTTGGGATGAAATCAAGGTAAGACTTTTGGTTACTCAAAATCTGAAACATTTAATTTAAAAAGTAGATTTATATTGATTTTATTTAATAAATCAACTAGCAAAAAATAAGTGACAATAACTGACAATAATCTTTACTAAGTGACAATAAAACTCGAAAAAGAATGTTTAACTGAATTCATTTTTAGAATCGGGACCACATTGAAGGAAAATAAAAACAAAAAAAGAAAATTGTGGACATCCGGAGGATACTCTAGAACACGCCAATGGGAAAGTTTCAATTTCTAAAATGTGTGCATATATGTGTTAATTTTGTGATGAGAAAATGACTTTGTTTGTCTTCATTGATGAGAAGATTAAATGTCTGGTCCTAAATTCAAATGCATCAAAGCTTTGTTTATGGAGAAAACAATTATAACTTCTGCTAAGTTATGAGTTCTGCTTCTGAAAATTTAAATGCTCAGTATAGAGGTTGAAAGCTCAATTTTTGTCAAATTAAATGTGGTGTCTTCACAGGTGTAGATATATTCTTCAGCAAACAAATACATTGAATTAATTAAGAATTATTGTGTTGTACAGATAAGTTGAACAGATCATTACATGTGTCTTGGCTGACAAGCCCCCTACAGGATCAAAGAGTATTGGTGAACTGTTTGACCAGTTATCATGGCAATCATCCATGTTGAATGGAACTGATCTTCAGACATCACGTGGTAGCAAACCATAAAGCAATGATGAGATGAAGACATAAGTGAGCAATGCTGTAGCTCTTTCTCTACTGGGTGATTAGATACATTTAGGTGATCATATCAGTCTAGAAACTACTGCTGGTCTCTGAAGCCTACATTATGAGCAACATGTTATGTATTTGAAAGTGTGAGGAAGACATGTACAACTAGAGCAAACGTTTTGTACACACAAATTAATGAACCTCAAAAGAATCTAACAAACATGACAGACTCTAAGGATTAATTGACTCAGGATTCTTTCAGAAAGAAATGTGTAATAGTCACCTCAATTTACTAATGTCTTGACGCAGGCACTTAGAAAAATATCCAGTGAATGTTATGTGCTTGGTTGAAACTCAGGTTGAAGTACACTGCTGTCGAGAGTGTTGGATTGTTCCTGAACTGATATGATCTCTGAACTCAAGTTAGGTCACCAACTCAAGATAATGTTTCATTAAAGATGGTTGATAGAGAATGTTAACTGAAGTCCTTTTTTTGTGATAAATTTTTTCTATTTCAGTTGTTAATGTTTACTACAGATGGATATTAATTAACATATATATGTAGTCAAGAAAGAACGGTAAGAAAGAAATTTCTAAAGAGTTTCATGAAGTTACAACTGTACATTGAAACTGCCTAATTGTGGTTAGAATTTGACCAGCTTTACATAGAATAATCAAGTGAATTCTGTGTCCATCTTTTGATGGAAAGCACAGAAAACAGGTTTTTGGCCCTTTCACTCCCAAGATCTCTGATCAGAAGAAATTCACCTTTCTGTCTGCCATATAAATCTGGTTATGTTAGTTCAGAGAATTTGGTATAGGATCAACCACTAATTTAAATTTTTCTTGATTCTCACCACTTGCCTTTGTGACATTGTAATTGATATTGTAGGGATAAATTCTATTTTTTTTCACTCCTGGAAATTGAAGGGTTGAGATCATCAACAGGTTCAAAACCTTGTTTTCTTGTTACATATGATACATAAGAAGGTGTAGAAAACTTTTGTGAGGCATTCCTAACTCATTCATCTGGTTTCTTTTCCAGTTTATCGTGATTTGACTTGTGATGGGTAAATAATTTGGTTACTTAGTTCAAATTCGTTGAACTCGAGATTTTGTAAATAATTTCATTTTGTCTTGAAGATGAAAGGTTACAGCTCTACGAATTTTTAGCAACTTCCATTTATGGCTGGCACCTCAACTGCTCACACACTTTGCAAGTACAAAGAGTTTTCAATTTCCCTTTATTTATTACATTTCATACCATTAAAGTTCTTTTTAGAAATAAAGTATTTTTTTAAACCATCCATTGTTGTAGGTCTTGGATTCTTAGCTTTAAACTTTATTGTTTACAGTATCTGGAAACATGTTCTGTCCATAATTTAGGAGAGGGGCTGTTTTTTTTTTTTTTTTTCTGTTTTTCTCTGGTGAGAATTGTGAATTTTGAAATCTGAAAGGGGGGATTCAGTCATTCAAAGCAATGTGATTTCATATGTTGCTCCCTTTTTTTGCAAGCGTATTGGTTCAAAGTTTTGATTTAATCATTATAGTGAATATGCCTCATCGAGTTGTTGAGAATCTTTTTTACTTCAGTGAAACTTGTGTTAACCAGTCAAACCTTTTTTCAACTTTATTTTTACTTGACCTAAGGTGGTACAGAATGTGTAATTGTATTACTTTTGTAAAAGGAGATTGGAGATTCTAAAACCTTTTTCTTTTGTACCAAGTAACATGCTATTACTGGTCAAATATCAGAAACAGTCACCGTACTTCCTTTAATTAGCCCCTACGTTCAAATAACAGAAATAAGCGTCCTCTCCCGAATAGGAACAAGTAGGAACCCACCCCTCACCCCCCCAGGCATTATAAAGCACCCTTCTCCCCCTTACCGCTCCCCCTTGGAAGATACAGTACTGGAATAGACAAGATTTTTCTTCGATAACCAGGATACTTCTCCGATGTTCTGTCACATTAATCCGTTGTATTGTTGTGCTGTGTGTCATCTGCCTCCGTTGGACCCTCCGAGATGTGACAGGTTGAATCATTGGTCACGCAGAATCACGCAATCCTCAAGACTAGTTAGCTTGTCAGAAGACCCTCACGTGTAGATTATTTTCCGACAAACACGAAGATGGCTGGACACTTGGAGTTTCTTATCGTGATATCCTCTCTTTTTGTTATCGTAGGGGCTACTGTTCCTTACAAGACAGCTTATTTTGAGCAAGATCTCGATGTGATGTATATGGTGCCAAAAATGGTTTCCTCTTTCTCTCGTGCTCTTTCGTACTTCTCACATTGAGGCAATCGAAGAAGGAATCGATCATGCTACACAATTTGGCTGTTGCTTGCATCTCTGGATTTCCAAACTCTCTCAACACTGCTACTACTGATGCACTTAATACTTGGGCTGCCAGATTAACTCTCATGGTGGAATAGGAATTTAACTTAATATGATCGTAGGTTATTCTTGGTAGCAACTTCAACCCATTTTCTACATCTTGGTAAAATAGGTGAGCTATGTGCTGCCAAAGAATAAAATGACCATCATTCCACATGTACCTAAAAAATAAAAATAAATCAAAATTAGAAATACATTAAATTTCTATTATTGTATTGACTTCTTGGGCATATTTAAAGTAGGTATAGCGCCAAATCTAGGCTTAGTCTTGAGCATCTTCTCGGTTTCAACTGAAAAATACAAAAACATAAGTTATCATTAAAGAGAAATGCTGTATATAAAGAGTTCGAGACGCACACTTTATCAACAAACAGTCGCGAGCCTTCGCTTAGCCTACTAAGCTAAGTCCCACTACCGAACCATACAGTGTGTTTACTTACATTTCTCTATGTCTTCGGGCTTAAAGTGCTTCTCACAGGTAAACACCCTGTCTTTTTCTATCAGTTGGCGGAAGTTAGCATCAACAACTCTAGTTTTAGTGAGCTCGTTGAGCCAGTCCTCTCGCCACTTCTTGTACTCTGCGTTGCGCGGCGCCGGTAGCTTCCAGATTCCAATTCCTTTACTTCTCCTACACGTTCCACAGCCAAATACTGAACAATTTTCACCTGGCATTATGTACACTGACTTGATTAATGCTTTTAGCTATATTTTGAAGGTACGATGTCGCTCGATCACGGAGAAAATCCAAAAAATTAAACGCTACGTGACTGTCGAAACAAGCCTACGGCGCCATTTTGGATTTAAGTGTGCAGGGTCATTGTCACGTGATCTCGATAAAATCGAACAATAACCTATCCGACTGAAGTTTGCCGCGTTTCCTAACCAGTCCCCTCTACTAACTATGTTCAAGCCAATAAGGTTACGTTTAAGCAGCGGTATATCTACACAGGTATTTATTGAAGCGTTGTAACCATAATTTCTGACACGGATGGAGCTTTGGAGCTGAAGCTACACAGTTCCGATTAATATGTCAGAGAACATGGTTAAATTGTATAGCTCTCTTTTTCAAGTTTTCTTTAGTATATTTATGAAGTTTACTTTCTGTGAGATTGCATAATCTGTTGGAACAAATAACCATCGAAAGTAAACCACCACTCTCTCTTTCTCCCACTCTTTATTGTCGATGAAAATTACTTGGCCCAGCTGAATCTTAGAAATATGCGTTACCTCTGAGCATATTTTAGCAGAACTCTATAGTTAAATAATTCAAACTGATACAAAAGTCTGGGAAGTTAAGTAATGCGTCGATCACGTGGAAGCTTTAACATCCCCTTTGCTCAACACTCCCCCCCCCCCCCCGTGCGGCAGTTGAACTTTTGAAGATTGGTTCGTTCAAACCCCCACCCCCACCCCCCCTTCTGGGCCAGAGGTTTCATGGTGCGATCAACAAATGTTGTAGAATTTAGCAAAGTCATGTGTTAGTGTTTGTGGGTGCTGTTGGGTTTTTTCAGGAGGAGGCACCCATAAAATGCAACCAATTTCATTAGGCTCTGCCGATATTCTTATACTTGTGCTGAAAAGAAAGAGAAAAAGCAAGAAATCCTTGAAGTGAAAAAAAGGAAATAAGTAGTTGCATCCACCCTCTCCATAGTTCACATTATATCTTTTGTACTCCTTGAAGCACCAGCTTGTAAACTCCTCACAGTATGGAGAACTTTTGAGTTTTAATCATTTGTTAAGCTCAGTGTCCATGTTTCCTCACAGATCAGTACTGGGATGAAAATGGACCAATTTTTTTTTACACTGGCAATGAAGGACCAATAACTGGTTTCTGGGAAAACTCGGGCTTTGTTTTTGAAGCAGCTCAGAAGTTCAGTGCTTTGGTGGTGTTTGGAGAACATGTGAGTATACAAGGATGCTTTGTGATAATGTTGAATTGTTGGTGCTCTGATCTCTTGTTATTTATTGTGCTCTGTTGTCATTCCCTTTCAGAGATACTATGGAGAATCCCTTCCATTTGGTTTGTCCTCATTTGATCACGACAAAGTCGGTTACCTTTCAATGGAGCAAGCCCTTGCAGACTATGCAGTCCTCGTGACTGACCTCAAGATGCAGTTCAAGGCCACAGAGAGTAAAGTTGTGGCATTTGGTGGCAGGTACATTGTAATAGAACTTAACAAAGAAATGTTTTGGCCATTGTGATCACCTGCATCGAAAGCATGGCAAGGAGTGTAAACTTTGTGCCAATAACAAGATTCCAGTCTTTGTTTCCATTCAAAATGTGAATATTTGAACAGCCAGGAACAAGGGAAAATTCCAAGTATTTGGAATTGTGTCAGAAAAGGATTAAATTTTTGAAGTGAATTTATAAGCGGACAAATGAGCACCATAAATGCGGTATTCGACATACACACAAAAAAACCAAATTGAGGAAAATGAAGACCTTTCTTGAAGACCAAGAAGAGAGATTGATTTAAGACTCATTAAACTTAATTTAATGAGGTATTCTGCATCACTAGCTGTCCTTGGTCTATTTTTTTCAGTTATGGTGGAATGCTAAGTTGTTACATGAGGTTCAAATATCCAAATGTGATTGATGTTGCCTTGGCAGCCAGTGCTCCAGTTTACATGGTCACTTTCCAGGGAAGTAAAATAGACTTTTTCTTCAGTGCAGTAACAGAGGTAAAGAAAGGAGACTGACAATTATTTCTCTTTCCTGGGATATGTAATAGAGGATAGTGAAAATGCCATTTAGTTATTGATTTCATATTTAGAAATTCTCGCTCTTTTTTAATGATGTTGGTAAAAGAAAAACTTCCTTCATTAACTGCAACTGCAAAACTATCATAGCTGGACTTTTGTTGTCACGTTGTAGTTAATTTTAAAACAAATAGGTATTTCAGTTGAGACAATTGTATCATATGGTGCGCAGTATAGGTTTTGTTTTTCTTTCTTTTTTCCTTATTACTTCGTAACAGCGTAACCGTTTTTTACTTTCTTCTTTTGTTTGATGATCTTATTTTCTCCTTTCCCTCAACGTCCTTGTTTTATCCTTTCTTCGTTTTTTACCGGCAAAATTTCGGATAGTAGAAAAGTACCCATAACGTAATAACGAAAAATTTCCACGACCAAAGAAGTTGCCTGTAATAATGGAATAACTAAAACTTTCGGCAAGTATAAAAGTACCCGTAATAACGTAATAACCAAAAATCTACGTAAGGGGTCGAAAATTTGCCCGTAATAAAGTAATACGAAAAGTTTCCACAACTGAAGTAGTTGTCTATAATAATGTAATAACGAAAACTTTCGGCGGGTACAAAAGTACCCGTAATAACGTAATAACCTATAATCTACGCGATGGGTTCGAAAATTTTCCCGTAATAACGTAATACGAAATATTTCCACTACTAAAGAAGTTGCCTGTAAGAATATAATATCGAAAACTTTCGGCGAGTATAAAAGTACCCGTAATAACGTAATAACCAAAAATCCACGTGAGGGGAGGAAAATTTGCCTGTAATAACGTAATAACGAAAAATTTCCATGTCCAAAGAAGTTCCCTTTAATAAGATAATAACGAAAACTTTCGGCGAGTAGAAAATTCCCGTAATAACACAATGAGGAAAAATCTACGCTAGGGGGGAAGATTTTAATGAAAGATTTTTACGAACAGAGAAAATTGTCATAACAACGTAATAACAAACAAAATACAACTACTGGGACGTATTGCACAATGCAAGTAATAATACACACATACTCAACAATATTCCCGTTGAAAGCAACCGATTTAACGCTTTGGCTACATAGCAAGTTTTTCAAAATACTAAATGGCCGGCATGCCGGTATTTTCAATAAATGTCACCATTCGAATAATTCCAAGTAAACCAAACGATCATACATGTCCAATGAGAAGAATCAAGCGATCCTTCAGTACTTTGCTACTTTTGTATCCTCTGTATTAAAACATCAGGCTATTTTTTTCAATTTTAGGCCAACGAACCATCAACTACAATGCTTCCAGCCTCGACCTAAAAGTAGCTGTATAATGCAATGTCAACCTTTTCTGGAAATATAGAAATGATCATTGTGTCAGAGAGTAAAAATGCAATCCAGGAAAGTTGAACCCAGATTCAATCTACCTATTACATGCTGTTGGCGAAAGCATGTAATAAGGTAGATAAAATTTGACCAATTCGGTTGGACAGAAATGGTTGAAATTCTCCGCTTTGCACGCGGACCAATACAACACGTCTTCTGAGTCCGTATATAAAACTTTTCTGCCCACAGTGATCACTTAAAAGGTTTCTGGAGACAGAGGGCTGGAAAGGACGGCAGTCGTATGTTCTAAATGAGGAAATTTCACGGCCTCAATGGGGAAACGCAGCCCTTAGAAGCAAAGAGGCATGGGTGCGGAATGCTATATAGGCTACAAAGACATGTTGATGACTATTTCGTATGAAGAACATTTTCGTAAATTGAATCAGCCATGGAAAATAATTAAGAAAGTTTGCTTCCAAGGTTTTGAGCGAGTCATCAACATAAACAGAGTCATCTACAGCAATTGCTACTGCAGGATAGTTCAAAGTGTGTGTCTCGGGAGGCAAGAACTTACTGGGAGCAAAATGAAGCAGCAATGTTTCCAAAAAGACGCCTAAATGAATGCATGTCCGGTTCTGTTGAAGTGTCAAAGCTGTAACCAATTTTAACAATGACCTTCAAATTACCGAGTGGTGCTCTAATAATTATATTTTATTGAACCCAAGTAAAACAAGAATGCTGGTGTTTGGGACCAGACAAATGCGCTCAAAGTTAGACCACTTTTCGCTAAACCTCATAGGAAAGGAACTCTTCCCTGTCAACAGTGTTAAAGACTTAGGCGTATTTTGATACCCTAATTTGATCTTTGACGAACACGTAACCAAAACTGCATCTTCCTGTAGGCATAGACTCAGTCAGGTTAATCATACCAAACGTATTTTTAAAAAACATAATCCTCTTCTTACGATTATTAACTCTTAAGTTTTTAGCAAATTGTTTTATTGATGAAGTGTATGAGTACCTCCAAGGGCTACATAACGAAATTACAAAGCATACGGAACTTCGCCTGTCGCATTTTTGTGGTGCGCGTAAATACGACCACGTTAAGCCTCAACTGGCTCCCAGTGGCAGATAGAATCAAATCTTCGCGACGCCATAATGATTTTTAGATGTTTGACAGGACGAGCCCCGAAACCCCTCTCCTCCCGCTTTATCAAGCGCGAGGAGGTTAGCATTCGTAAGACCAGACACTGGCAAATGTTGCATATTCCCCCTTTTAAAACTAGTAGTGGTAAAAGGAATTTTTATTTTAGATCAGGGGATATTTGAATCCACACACGTTCTTAAACATCGCCTAAGTAATAACATACGTGAAAAGCCCCATTGGGAAAAATCAATAATGTATGTAGGTATGTATGTAAAATTTGGAGAGGTGATTATTCAAACCCGTAAAGCCTATAAGTTTGTTTACCCTTAGTCTTGTGTAAGGCTCTGTTTTGATCAAATAACTAATAGGAACAGGTGTCTCAATTTCCCAGAGTTGCCTACTGAAGTTGAGGCACCATTCCCTTCTCCATATTAAACCCAGTAACAGGTAATAGAAGCAAGGAAGGATACATAACATGTCGTGAAACGTTACTGTTAGTCAACAACAAACATATGAAACATATGTATGAACTGCGGTTATGAAACGTATATGTGCACGATCCTTCGCAGTGAAGCACTATTTGAGCAATAGTGAAAATCAGACCTGAAAAAAACTTCAGGCCTGTACGGGATTCGAACCACTGACCTCTGCGATACTAGTGCAGCGCTCTACCAATTGAGCTAACAAGCCAACTGGGAGCAGGCCATCAAATTAATTCGACATAAACCCGTAGATGATAAATCAAACAACAACAAACATATGAGACATATGTATGAACTGCGGTTATGAAACGTATATGTGCACGATCCTTCGCAGTGAAGCACTATTTGAGCAATAGTGAAAATCAGACCTGAAAAAAACTTCAGGCCTGTACGGGATTCGAACCACTGACCTCTGCGATACTAGTGCAGCGCTCTACCAATTGAGCTAACAAGCCAACTGGGAGCAGGCCATCAAATTAATTCGACATAAACCCGTAGATGATAAATCAAACAACAACAAACATATGAGACATATGTATGAACTGCGGTTATGAAACGTATATGTGCACGATCCTTCGCAGTGAAGCACTATTTGAGCAATAGTGAAAATCAGACCTGAAAAAAACTTCAGGCCTGTACGGGATTCGAACCACTTACCTCTGCGATACTAGTGCAGCGCTCTACCAATTGAAGTTTTTTTCAGGTCTGATTTTCACTATTGCTCAAATAGTGCTTCACTGCGAAGGATCGTGCACATATACGTTACTGTTAGTGTTGGCAGTCTTAGGAGCATTTTCATTATTTGCTGGTCTAACTGAAGAATTAGTACAGTAGTCTTATTTTCTAGGACTTGCAAAATTTGCCCTCGCTTGTTGCCCAGGCCAAAATTAATTAAATAGTGGTAAAATCTTGCGAAATGCAAGTTATGTACATAAAATTATTAGCTTATGTGAACCGGCAATGAAATGCAGACTACAAACAAGTTTAGGAAACCTCTAATAACCGCTACTACATCTGTAAGGGGGGTGACTCTTACGGTATGGTTTCTTACGTCACCGCGGCTACCAAGAGAAAAATCGTTCACCAATCACGTTACATCTTCGCTGTTTTGCGAAAAAGCGTTGGCCCTCACGTCATTACTTTATTACGGCTGATATCTTCGCTGTCTTGAGGAAAAGGATTCGGCCATTACGTTATTACGTTATTACGGCTAATACCTTCGCTTTCTTGCGAAAAAAGGTTCGGCCATTACGTTATTACGTTATTACGGCTGAGACCTTCGCTTTCTTGCGAAAAAAGATTCAGCCATTACGTTATTACGTTATTACGGCTGATACCTTTGCTTTCTTGCCAAAATAGGTTCGGCCATTACCTTATTACGGTATTACGACTGATATATTCACTGTCTTACGAAAAAGGGTACGTCCATTACGTTATTACGGCTGATATATTCGCTGTCTTGCGAGAAAGGGTTCATCCATTACGTTACTAAGTTATGACCGCTGATATTTTCGCGGTCTTAACAAAAAAGGGTGCGCTATTACGTTATTACGGCTAATAGCTTCACTTTCTTGCGAAAAAAGGTTCGGTTATTACGGTAGTATGGCTGATATATTCGCTGTCTTGCGAAAAAGGGTTCCTCCATTACGTTACTAAGTTATTACGGCTGATATCGTTGCTCAACTTCCCTCGAATGATCATGACCTTTGTTATTGCGCTATTCAAGCGTAATAAAAAAAAAGAGGCGAAACGGCAAACCTATTTTGTGCATGGTATAAAAAACCATGTGACTGGTGCAAACGCTACCGAACACAACAAAGGCTACCCGGTAGCTGACACAGGGCTAAAAGCATAATTTTACTGGTGATTTATAATTTGTTATTACTGCCAATTTATAATAGTCTTTATACTGGTTTTATACTTGAATTTTTTTCTTTTCTTCAGGTCCTTTTGGGTATGGTTTACCTCGTTTGTCAGTAGGGCACAGTCAATCTCCATCTGCTTCAGCCATTGCTAGAAATGAAGACCCTGTTCATTGGGAAAATTGCATTCAAAGTGAGTAGACCAGCAGGGCTGAGTAAGAGACCTTTTGTTTAACTGAATGACTGTTCTGGTCCAAAAATGGTGATTTGATATGACACTGGTTTAAACTTTTGAAAACAGTTTTAACTAGGTGTCTCATCTAAAGGACAGTACATGATAACAAAGGATGCATTTATAAGGTTGCAAGTCAAACTGGCTGATTAACCTGGATCCTTCATGCTCTTTGTATTTTTGCAGATGATTAAGATAATTTTAAAAACTTAGAAAAATGCATTTGCAAGGGAAAGTTACTTTTATGTAATTATTTTACTCGTAAGGAAAGTACTGCAGTTGAAACTCGAACGGGCTTTCAGTGGTCAACTTGGGTTGCTGTTTCTTTTCATATTGACTTAGATTTTTGTAAGAAAACAAAGAAAAAGATAAACAGAGGACCATACCAAATTCTTCACGCGAATGATCATGCTTAAAAATGTACATGTAGTTGACCTTTCTAGGTATGTCTTCTTGCCTTTGTTTGAGGATTGCAATGGGATTATTTCAGTTGGAGAAGCAGGTTTTCATGAAAGGGGAGTTCAATAAATTCCTGAAAGTATTTTAACCTTTTAAAACTGTTGTTCCCCTTGTTCTTAAATACCCAACTTCACCCTACATTGATTTTTCAGTTTTTCTCCTGTAGCAATACACTATAATTTCCTTAGCACCTTGTAATCCATAAGAACAAAGGACTGATAATTACATTATTTTTCTTACATATGATACACGATCCTCGCAGTAGATAGCACTATTTAAGCAATAGCGAAAATCAGACCTGAAAAAAAATCAGGCCTGTATGGGATTCGAACCACTGACCTCTGCGATACTAGTGCAGCGCTCTACCTATTGAGCTAACAAGCCAACTGGGAGCAGGCCGTTGAGTTGATTCGTAATAAACCCGTGAAAGTGATAAATGTACAATGAAATATATGAAGTTCATATATTTTGAACTGCGGTACTAGATACATATGATACACGATCCTCGCAGTAGATAGCACTATTTAAGCAATAGCGAAAATCCGACCTGGAAAAAATCAGGCCTGTACGGGATTCGAACCACTGACCTCTGCGATACTAGTGTAGCGCTCCACCAATTGAGCTAACAAGCCAACTGGGAGCAGGCCGTTGAGTTGATTCGTAATAAACCCGTGAAAGCGATAAATATACAATGAAATATATGAAGTTCAGATATTTTGAACTGCGGTACTAGATACATATGATACACGATCCTCGCAGTAGATAGCGCTATTTAAGCAATAGCGAAAATCAGACCTGAAAAAAATCAGGCCTGTACGGGATTCGAACCACTGACCTCTGCGATACTAGTGCAGCGCTCTACCAATTGAGCTAACAAGCCAACTGGGAGCAGGCCGTTAAGTTGATTTGTAATAAACCTGTGAAAGTGATAAATGAGATACAATGAATATATGAAGTTCATATATTTTGAACTGCGGTATGAGATACGTATGATGCACGATCCTTGCGGTAGACAGCGCTATTTATGCAATAGCGAAAATCAGGCCTGAAAAAAATCAGGCCTGTACGGGACTCGAACCACTGACCTCTGCGATACTAGTGCAGCGCTCTACCAATTGAGCTAACAAGCCAACTAGGAGTGAACTTTTACTTTATTTTTTTATTTAGACACGGTAAATCTATCAGATAAAATAATAATATTATTACAATCTATTATTACAATTACAATCTACTTTAATCTATGTAAACATGATCTAAAATTTAAAAGTGAAATAGAAAAAAATAAAGAAATTCTGCTTTACATAGATGCCGTGTGCGTTTTGTCGATTCAGACGAAGAAATTGCGACAACCATTTTGAAAGGATTGAAGTGATTTTGCTTGCCGCAATTCAGGGGACAAGCTATTCCAGATAACCGCACCGTTATAGCTAAAGCTATTTTTCAGGAAATTGGTGCGGGGCAATGGAACAGCTAGTTTGTTTTCAGAGTTCCTTAGATTATATGGAGGATCATATTTAGTGAAAAGAGAACCAAGATAGTCGGGCGCAAGGCCATGTATAGATTTATAGACCATGGTGGCCACTTGTATTTGTCGCTGAGTATCTAACCGTCTCCAGTTAAGTTGCACAAAAAGAGGATCAGCGCTTGTGTCATAACTGGAGAAGGTCAGAATACGGGCAGCCCGGTTTTGCAACTTTTGGAGCTTATTCGAAAGACCCTTGTTACAATGCCCCCATACCTCTCTGCAGTAATTAAAGTACGGTTGAACTAAGACATTGAAAACGGACTCAAGCGTGGTTCGATTAACAAAAGGCCTACAACGTTTAATTGCTCCAATGCCCGATGCGATTTTCTTGGCTATTTTTTCACTGTGCATATTCCATGAAAGGTTTTCGTCTATATGCACACCCTGAGATTTGACTGAGCTAACTTGTTTAATTTTGTCACCAACTATGATTAGTTTAGGGGAAGTATCGTAGGTACCTATCTTTTGCCGCGATCCAATTAACATGAATTCAGTTTTAGATGAATTTAAAGTCAATTTGTTTGCAGTGAGCAATGTGTTAACATTGGATAGGTCGTGATTCATAACATCATTGATCATTTCTATGTTGTTACTGGCAAAGGTCAGGTGAGTATCGTCGGCATACATACGTGCAACTGAATTAGACAGGCAATTAGGAAGATCATTTATGTATAGAACAAAAAGCAAAGGTCCTAGAATTGTTCCTTGCGGAATTCCACAAATGAGAACTTGACTAATTGGAGCGAACCATTTACGAAACATTGTTGATGGCGATTATCTAGGTATGAGCTAAACCATTCATAAGCGATACCGCGGATACCATTTTCGGATAATTTAGACATAAGAATTGTATGGTCAACGGTATCAAAAGCCTTTTTGGGTCGAGAAAAACAACTGCATTTATACTGCCTTTATCAATGTTGAAGGCCCAATTGTTTGTGGCCTCCAACAAGGCAGTAACGGTTGAATGGAGCGAACGAAAACCAGATTGCTGGCTGGAAATCAAATTGTTTTCAGTGAGATAACCGTAACCTGGTCGTAAATGATACGCTCAAACACCTTAGCTACTATAGGGATGATAGAAATTGGGCGATAATTGTTTAAGCTGGAGTGATCTCCCTCTTTGAAAGGTGGAATAACCTTTGCGCATTTCCATTCCCGAGGGAAAACAGCTGATCTGATGGACTGATTAAAAATAGAGCACAATGGATCAGCTATCAGATCGGCGCACTCCCTAAGAAGTCGCGAAGATATCATATCTAAGCCTGTGGCTTTCGATTTACAAAGCTTAGACAAAAGTGAGAACACTTTAAAAGGATTAATACATTTTAACTCAAAACGTTTGTCAGTTCTCTCAAGGTAATGTAGGTGTGATGGACCATTTTTAGAATAAATCTGGCTGGCAAGCTTGGGTCCAATAGAAGAAAAGTGATTGTTGAAGGCATCGGCCAGCTCTGGAGGGCCGTAAATAGAGTTACTGTTGCTTTTGATTTCTTTTATGGAACAATTATTAGTTTTCCTCGACATGAGCTCATTTACAATCCTCCAGGTCTGGCGCGAATTGCCTTCGTTTTCATCTAATGCTCTTTTATAATAGAGCTCTTTTGCTTTTTTAATTTCGTTAACTAGGTTGCGACATTTTTTAAATTGTAGCCAGTCATTAGCATCCTTAGAACGCGATGCTTTCAATTTAAGAATATCTCTGTCATGCATTCGTTTCTTTAAGTAAGGTGTAATCCAAGGTGACTTTGAGGCGCGCGCCCGTTTCACATGAATTGGGGCATGCTTGTTTACACATTCCAGGAATAGTTGTTTCCATGCAGCCCACATTAAATTAGGATCAGAATAGCTTTCGATGCTAGTCCAATCCTGTTGACCTATATCGTTACGAAAGTGATCAGAGTTAAAATTCTTAAATTTCCTATATCTCAGGGTAGTATGCTTATTCGTTGTCGATTCAATAGAAACTTTACCAAAAACGTAAACTAAACTGTGATCGCTGATGCCTATATGTGAGACCCCTGAGCAGACGACCCTATCTGGAGTATTTGTAAAAATAAGATCAATTAAAGTACGTGATTTGTCGGTAATTCTAGTATGTTCGGTTATTAACTGGTCAAGGCCGTAAACTTCAGCAATATTAGATAAGATATTTGTACTTTTGTCAAACTTAGGTGCGGCCATATTACAATTCAGATCTCCTAAGACGTAATATTCGATATTTTCTGAGTCTAGTTTTGCAATAAGTTCTTCAAATGGTCTAAAAAGGTCAATTGAAGAATCAGGGGGTCTATACCAGGTCATAACGGCAAAAGGCCTTGATCTGGGCTTCTTGATTTCGACAGTCAGACTTTCTATTTGTTCACATATTAGATCAGAGCGAACAGAATAATTGATTTCGGAAAAAATAAAAAAACAAACACCCCCTCCAGACCTACCGTTAGTAGAGCGATCTCTACGAATAGATTCATAGCCAGAAATATGCATTCAACTATTATTTCTTACAAGATTTTCAAGAATTGATTTGCTGTCAACTGAATCAGTCAATATTTCTTCACTGTAATCACTTTTAAGTTCTAAACTAACTTCAGTTCCACAAACGTCAGTTTTTGGCAAATCATCTGTCTGTAAATACTTGTTTAAAGCTGAATTTTCATAATCTTTTGCCATACTGAATAACAGATAACATGTTTGAATTCCAATAAGTACACGATTTTATTATGGAGTACCAGAGTGAATAGACAGCCACAAGACAATTCACGTTGCACTTTCTGGTTTCACAGGTATGACTGAAAATGGGCACTATTTTGAACTTTATCAATTTTAACCCCTTTCAACTCAAATATATCATTATCTATACTCTGATAATAATGTGCTAAGCTATGCAGTGATGATACTTCAAGCAGCACACATGTACCTTGAGGAGGGGGATAAATAGGGGTATGCAAATCCGCCGATCCGCTACGATTTGGTAACCAAATCCGTCAGTCCGTTAAAAAAAATTGTTAAATCCGAATCCGTTCGCTACTTGCCTCGTAAAAAGGTGAAAAACACACCTTGAGCTTTTGTGTGTTAGCTAGGCAATGGCTTTTCCATCGAGCGAATTGCAATCGGTGGGGTACAGTGTCACGGATAAGACCCCGGGGGACTCCCATATGAAAACAAACGGGGATGCTCGTCGGAAAATTTAAATTTAACCTCTAAAGGAGACCATCTAGGCGTGGCTTAAGCAAATTTTAACCCCTAAAAGAGACCGCTCATGTTCATGCATTGTCTCTTTGGCACTTGGTAAAATAGAAAAGTAGTTAATGTTGAGGTAATACGGTAAACAAAACAAGTTAAAAAGAAAATTTTACTTCTGTTTCACTTCGAGTAATTCTGTATTTCTTCGCGGAACCCTAAACGAGACCTTGGCGGCTTAAAATATTGGCGCTTTGCCTGGAACACCCTAAGCGAGACCAAAATCCAAAAAATGTACACCCCTGAGCGAGACGACGAGCATCCCCGTCTGTTTCATATGGGAGTTCCCCCCCCCAGGGGATAAGGGCGCGAACACAGCAGACGTCTCAGTGCGTTACTATTTCCCTGATGCGTGACATGCAGAGAGTCTCGTCCGTGACAAAGAAATACACATACTCACAAAACAGCGCATTTCTGACGATCGTTCAGATCCACAATCCGAACTTCCTCACAAGCAAATTCCAAAATCCGGACCTAAAAAATTGACAAAACCGCGAACCGTTGCAATTTCAGAATCCGCAAATCCGTTAAAATTTTGCTCTAAATCCGAAATCCGGGCAAAATAATTCTCAGAATCCGCCGATCCGTTAGCCTATTCACCCCCCTCTGTAAAGAGAAAATAGGTAGAATGATATTACTAGTTGGTTTCTGCTCTGTAACTACCAAAATTGAGTCAGACATGACTAGCAGGGTCGGCTGTTTACCTGATGTTGCTTGATTTTTTGTTTACACTTTCTTGAATTTGGATGTTTACAATGTTGATGTTTCTATCTACAAATTAAAGGGGATTTGAATTTTTGAGACAAATTGAAGCATTTGATGAACAATATCCTGTGTGCCAAGTTGCCTGAAAAGGGACTGAAAAAAATGAAACCAACACCATATCTTTGTCTACGAAACCTCTGTAAAGTGAAAAAAATTTAGTGCCCTTGAATGCCTAATTACTGATTAAGTTGTTTTCAACTTATGGTTAATCTGTAGCAATATGAGACAAGGCTTGCAACCACACTCAGGATGTCAGCAACTTAACCTCTTAACCTCTCTTCTTCTTATTATTATAATTGTGACTACATAAAAAACATCTTTCTATAGTGATAGTAGAGATCTCTAAAGCAACTTATATTTTCCTGGGGTAAATATGTCTCAATTTACTTGTAACTGGCTGTGGCAGAAGATAAAACTCACCTGCAAGTTTACCAAAGAATTGACATTAAATATCAATTGAATATCCATAATTGTGATTTATTACTGTTTTACAACTTATTGTCAATAACATTCTTGTTTTGTTGTGGTAGGATTCCACCATCCTTAGTGTAGCCTCTACATCACAAGAAGGCCAGGAAAACAGGACACTGAAAGTTACTCTTCTGAGTAATGAGTGGAAATCGTCAACTGATGGAGAATTGTCAACTATCAACCGAGAGCTGGCCATCCAGTTGGCTAAACACCCCAATGTGGATGTTAGTGTCTTGCTACCAAGTTGCAGCAGAGAGGACAGGAGCAGTGCTAAGAGTCACAATGTGAAGCTCATTGAGGCACAGGGAGTTCCTGGTAGAGAACCAGTTCTTTGGTTGTCATCTCCTCCTAGAAACCATACAGTGGACTGTGTCATTGGTCATGGAGTCCACCTTGGTCGACTTATTACACCCATCAAGAGAAATCCAAATTACTGTCACTGCAAATGGATTCAAGTTGTTCACTCTGCTCCTGAAGAAGATGGAATGCACAGGTACATTTCAGAGGGTCAAAAAAAGCAGGAAACAGAAATCCAGCTTTGTAAGATGGCTGATCAAGTCGTCACAATTGGACCCAAGCTAGGAGAAGCTTACAAGCATTACCTCCGTCCCAGTAAACAAGGGGAAAATGTTTTTGACCTTACTCCAAGCATTTTCTCTGAATTTTTGGAAAAAGAACAAGCCACGGAAGAAAGACAGACTTTCTATGTTCTTGTAATTGGAAGTGGTGACAGCTGTGAAGATTTCACAGTCAAGGGGTACGATATAGCTGCTAAAGCAATGGCTGAGTTGAAAGATGAATCCTACAAACTCAGGTTTGTTTGTGCACCTGGAGGAAAAGTAGATAAAATTGCAGAAAATTTGCTCCACCATGGCGTTAGTCGGAAGCAGCTACTTGTTCGCAGCTTTAATGATAGCAGAGAAGTACTAGCCAACTTATTTTGTGAAGTGGATCTTGCAATAATGCCATCCAGGACTGATGGTTTTGGAATAACAGCATTAGAAGCCATATCTGCCGGTCTACCCATACTTGTCAGTTGTAATTCAGGACTTGGGGAAGCTTTGAAGAAAGTTTCGTTAGGCTCCCAGTGTGTGGTAGACTCTGACGATCCTAAAGACTGGGCCAAAGAAATCAAGAATGTATGTCAGAAAAAGAGGGAAGTGCGACTAAAAGAGGCAAGGTTTCTTCGTGCAAACTATCTTGAGAAGTACAGCTGGGAGGAGCCTTGTAGAAGTCTTGTAGAAAGGATGTACAAACTCACATTTGGTAAGCTAATCTCCTTTAATTTTTTTAACAAAATTTATTTTCATTCAATAAAAATTAATTTTATCTTAGAGAAACTAAAAGTTTATGTGTTAATTTGATGTTTTTGGTGAAGGCAAAAAAGCACAAGAACAGAAAATGCAGTTGCTTTTGATTAATACTAATCACTCAATAGTACTTAAAGCTTAACAGAATCTTGTCTTATCCTCAAGCTTTGTGAATGTAATTGAAAATTAATGCACTCTTCTTTTGTTGCTTATTTGGGTTCATTAGGAAGGCGATCAATCTTTCCAATCAGAGATATGAGGCCAACCTCCATCTTTGTAGCTGATCAGCCTCCCAAACAACTTAGAAAAGGATTGTCTCATGTTGCTCCCCATAAAGTTACAATAATATCAGGATATAATTATAGTATTGATAGACCAATTCATTTTATAACATAACCAAAGTAAAGCGCGTGCTCTGATTGGTCAATTTAGCGTCCCCCATTTGCCCATGGGTGTACGCTGCTGACATGAGCAAAGACTATTTTTCCGCGCGCGCTTGTTTTTTCTGGTCGCGTAAGATTTGTTAAATAAAAGGGAACTCTTTAGCTACAATGTATCAATGTTACGTTATTAAACAAATGGTAAACACCACAGCGTACACTATTGAGTTATGGATGCACTTGGGAGGTTTGCTAAGTACTCAAGAAGCTAGAGTCGCTCTTGGCTATCGCCTCGAGCGACTCTTACGCTTCTTTCGTACTTAGCAACCTCCCGCGTGCATCCATAACTCAATAGTGTGCGCTGTGGTGTTTACCATTTGTTAATCAAAATGGTTCCAAACCTTGTAAGCCCTACAAAGGTCACCACTAGTCCAAAATTTTATGCTAGAATCATGTACCTATGAGCTGGCTTTTACCAGTTGAGTTAACTAATAGAGGACTCTACTAAAATCATTCAAATTGCATTTTGCAGCTGCAGAAGTCCCCTCTGGTGGTCGCTCGCCACAGTCAACTATGGAATGTGTGCAGTCTCCTCATCCTACTATCACTGTATCTCAAGACAAACTCGTTGATCAAAGAAGTTACACTCAGAGTGAGTATTAAGTGCAACAAATAAATTCAATGTTATTTAGGATACTTAACAAAAAGTTCAAGTGAGAATAAAGTAAATTGTAATAGAATTTTGTGGAAGCCTTTCATTTTTTTATTTAGGATTTCTGTTAAATTAAATGTTGTGATCAGAAAATGTTACATTCTCGAAAAATGTGCTGTAATTTAAAACGTAAAAAAATTGTAAAATTGTTATGTTTGGTAGTTAATCCATGGCAGGCCAAAACAGATATCCACCTTCTGAACATTGTCAGAATTCATTTATTAGAGCCAGTGCTTTATATGACAGAGGACTTGTACACCAGAGAAGTTATCCTCAGGATAAGATTGGAACATAACTGGGAATTTTTCCACCATACAGAGAGGATAGTATCTATCTATCTATTGTACCATGTGTTTTGAGTCCTAGGTGTTCTGCAGTCCTAGGTACCAGTTCCAATCCTCCTTCTCCACTTGTTTGCCTTGCTTGTAGACATGGTGGTAGTAAGTGTAGCAATTGCCAGAACATACTACAGTTTCCTCAAGGAAGTTTTTCTTAAATATTTTGTCATATACTGCATGTAGGGTGCATTTGTTGTGGTGCGCTATGCATCATGGTCAGGGTAATAAAGTCTCCGGTTGTTTTCCACTCAAATATGAAGTTGTTGTAGCTCTCTTGCTCCCGCTCGAGAAACCTAACCTGGTGTCAGGAGCAGGATCAGAAAAACAAACAAACAAACAAACCTCACGCCCCAAAGACTGCCAATGCAACCTGGGAAAATGGGCAAACTGCAACTCCATGCAGTTACTCAAAAGCACACTCGCACTCATCGAACCTGAGGCGCATGGCCAACAGCAGGCCTCTGAAAAAAACTCTCAATGATGATGCGCCTCCAATGATACAACATTAAAGTAACATACAAGAAAGGCACATCACTCCTCATAGCTGATACACTCTCCAGAGCTACACTTACCACCACCAATGACTCCAAGCAAACCAATTTTGCGGTCTTCAGGGCTGACATTGACAACCACGTGGAAGACCCACAGATCACCTCCCAAACACGTGACGATATCAAAACCTCCTCAGCAAATGATCCTACTTTGTCCGCCCTAAGCAATACCATAATCCTAGGCTGGCCCACACAGAAGTCTAACCTTCCCCAAAGCCTCCACCCATTTTGGTCCTATTGCGATGGACTCACCACCGATGATGGGATCATCTATAAGGGGAAGCAAGTATTCATTCCGTTGGCTAAAAGGAACTATGTGCCTCAGAAGGCACATGTTCCACACTTTGGCCCAGAGTCAATCATACGACACTGTCAAGATATCATATTCTGGCCCGGCCTGCGGATGGATATACGGAATGCTTGCCAATTGTGTGGGATATGTTCCCAATTTTAAACACAATATTCGAAAGAACCCATGAAGAGCCACCCCATCCCACAGTATCCTTGGCAATTCATAAGCCAAGAGCTCTGCATGTTTGAGTCGCACACTTACCTTATTACTGCAGATCACTACTCCGACTTTATCGAGGTCGACGAGGTCGAAAACACTTTGGCCAGCTCTATTGTGTCCAAAACAGAGGCCCCTGAAACACTCTTAACCGACAGCGGACCTCAATTCATTGCAATTGAGTTCAAAGCACTTTGTGGAAAATACCAAATTCAACACATTATCAGCTCCCCCTATTGGCCAAAAGGAAACAGCAAAGCAGGAGCCACCGTCAAGATAGTGAAGTGGATTCTAAAGAAGTCAGGACCCCGCCATCTACAAGAAACCCTCCTCACCTATCACAATACCCCCCAGGCAGGACACATCATGAGCCCAGTCCAAAGAAGCATGGGGCAACACATCCGTGGACTACTCCCAGTCTCCCAAGCCCTCTTAATGCCAAATGACAACACCGCAGCATCTGTCCAGGATGCTATTGCAGCAAAACGTGCAAAGGCCAAACAACACTATGATATGACAGCAAACACCAATCTACCCCCATTTGGAATCGGAGACTTTGTCTATGCCAAACCTCAAGTCAGGCCCTTGGCTTTATTGGCTTGTCACTGCAATACCAGCTCCCAGATCTTACATTATTGAGACGCCCACAGGGCTAACAAGAAGACACGGGTGCCACCTGTGTCCAGCCGCACCCCCACCCCCAGAGGCCCTAATCCCACGCTCCTGGATGAAACAATTATCTGCCAAAACGCCACCCACAATTACGGTTGACCACCCTTCAAAACAACCCAAGCCGGTTCCGCCACCATCTTCATCCAAAGGACCAAGCCAAACCATCAACTTGGGCAACTCCTGATAAAACAGTCCCTACATCACTAGCAGCATCACCTCAGAAAGCTCTGCCCTCTGAAGCCACCCCACCATCCCCAATGGAGTTGAACCCTACAGGAACTGCAACACACTCTTTGAATAGGTTACACGTCCAATCAAGTCTGAGGGAAGGAACTCTGACCAAGACCAGATCAGGACGGGTGTCTAAACGTAGTATACGCCTTGACTTGTGAACTGCCTGTTTCCCCCTTTCAGTCATGTTGAACAGAACATGTAGTGATGACATAGACATCTTACAACATTCTTCAAACTCTTTTTCTATTTTTCTTTTAGACTTAATTGGTTTATTATTCATTTTCTTTTAACTGGCTGCTGTACTAGTATGCTGTGAGACCCAGCACTTGTCACATTTGCTAGTCTTACAGCCTGAGAGTGCTACAGAACCCCTGTTCACTTTTCATACATTTTGTTGCTACTGCTAGAGTTGTATTTATCCTGTTCCAATGAAAAAAAAAAAAAGAAAAAAAAGGAGAAAGGGAGATGTTATGGTGCGCTATGCATCATGGTCAGGGTAATAAAATCTCTGGTTGTTTTCCACTCAAATACAAAGTTGTTGTAGCTCTCTCGCTCTCGCTCGAGAAACCTAACTCAGTTAATGACTTTTTTTACTATACTATCATGGTGAGATTGCAAAGTCCATACACATACAACACTGTAAGTAATGTAATAAGATAATTATGACCATTAAGTGTCTGAATGGCATTTTCGGTTTCTTATCCATATCAGGCCAGAACAGACGTCCACCTTCTGGACATGGTCAGAATCCATATGCTGGAGCCAGTTCAACAGATTATGGAGGATTTGTTCATCAGGAATGTCATTCCCATGGTAAGATGACAAAACAACTGGGAACTTTTTACCAAACAGTGAGGATGATATTGTTAAGCATGTGCCAGCTACATACTGTATGTTATAAGTTTGTGAAGAGTGTTGGATTCTTACTCTGGGTACTGTAGTTCTAGTTACTCTTTCAGTGCCTCCCTTTCTACTCCTCTGCCTTGCTTGTGAACATGGCAGCAGTTGGTATAATAGCAATTACCAGTAACCCCCACTGTAACAGTTTCCTCAAATAAGGTTTTCTCAGAGCTCATCACTGACAAGAGGTGTGAAGAAGATGTTAAAGAACTTGTGTGAGCGCAACTCGCATGTGTGTGCTTTGGGATCACGTAGTTTAATAATATTGTAAGCAAATCACACGGACCTTTTTGTTTCTGATGTGTGCAATTTTCTTAGAGAAGAGTTGAAAGTTTTTCAGTTTTATCGATTGGCATTTTGTTTAACAGCTGTTGTTGTTTACCGCGAGTCTACAGTTTTCCGTGTTGGAATTAAAGTGTCTGTTTGGATTTTCCGTTTCGCTTCCGAAGAAGATGCATACCCTATTGACACCTCTGCATTACTTAAAATGGAAGCTTTCACTTGACATCTTTTAAGGTGTTTGAACCCCCTTTATTTCACAGAGCAGTTGTGGATTAAACTTGTGTTTTGCTTTTACATCAAAAGGTTTCTCTAGCTATGGCTTGCCTGCTCCTGTAGCAGTGAATTACAGTCAGGGGAATCATCCTGCAGCCTTTGTAAATCCAAATAATCAGGGAAGCCAAACCTTCCCTCAGAGTAAGTACAAGAAATTTGTGATAATTTTTTTTTAAGGATTAAGTGGAGTAATAATAGCTAATAGGTGGCCTTTATAGGGCTCTGTGTAACTTGTTAGTCATAATGTATGTACAGTACCCTTGATGAGTTTTATTACTACAGTTTCATGGTGTTTGGTTTCTTATCCATATCAGGTCAGAACAGACATCTATCTTTTGAACATGGTCAGAATCTGTATGCTGGAGCTAGTTCAACACATTACAGAGGACCTGTTTATCAAGGATGTCATCCTCAGGGTAAGATTGAAAAATAACTGGGAATTTTTCCACCAAATAGTGAGGATGATAATAATAACATAATAAGCATTTGCTAGCTACTGTATATTAGGAACTTGTGAAGAGTGTTGGACTTTGACTGGGTTCTGTAGTTCTATTTGCTCTTTCTAGGCTTCCCTCTCTTCTCCTTTGCCTTGCTTACTAACATGGCAGTAGTTAGTGTAGCAATAACTAGAGAGAACTACTGACAGTTTCCTCAAGGAAGGTTTTCTTGAAGCTGCTTACTGATACAAGGTATACCCTTTTGTCACCCTTACATTATTTTAAGTGCTCAAAACTTCATAAGGTGTTTCAACCCACTCCATCACACAGAGCAGTTATGAATCGAAGTTGTGATACTCTTTGACATCAAAACGATCCACTAGTTATCACTTGCTTGCTTTTTTAGCAGTGGATTCTAGTCAAGGGAATCTTCCAACAGCCTTTGCAAATCTGAGTAACCAGGGAAGCCAAACCTTCCCTCAGAGTAAGTGCAGAAAATTTGTGGTTATAGGCTATTTTACAGTTGGGTACTTAATTGCCGATCCTTTGATTTGGAGTGAGGCTAAAGGTGACCTTGTTGAGATAGAGATCAGTATCTAGTTAGCATGATGACAACTAAAAGTATTTTACATTTGAAAAGCAGCAACATTTGTATCATGATATGGAGGGTCCCCAATAGGGTTCTTCAATCCCGCCATCCCGACCGGAATGTTCCCTCAATCCCGAGATCCCGACGGCTTCTACCGGCTAATCCTGGTCCCGGTCATATTTTCTTAATTTCTTACCTCAGCAAAATTATCCTTGAAGTTCTGTTTCAGATTCCCTCACAGCAGACCCAAGCACTTACTATTACGTTGAATTAGCTGTATCTCTCTGCACTAAAACGATGATCTAGTTAATTTGTTTTTCATGACTGGTTTTAAACGAGTTTCGTCAGTCAATGAGTCATTTTTATGGTTTTTATAGGTGGTTTTTTTGGGGTTTATTTTTCTTTTTTTCTGTTTTGCCTCATTTGTTGGATAACACCTGTCCCCCGGATCACTTCGGTCCCTGAAAAAAGTGTCTCTTGGAGATGATAGCGATCAATGAAGAGCATTAAGGGTACATATGATCACGACGTACCACGGCAAATTCACTGTTAACTACACACATGGCAAGTCACCGTCAATCGCAACTGCGAAGACAGTTTGCTCATTCACAATTTTCAGCCATGGCAACGATCAGCTGGAAATTCCATAAAATCGAGTACAATTGTGCTCAACAGATACTGAAATATATATTCTTTTCGACCCCAGTTTAACCAGTGCTACATGTTCCGGCTCAAAATGCTGTAATCACCGGTAACCAAAGCGTACTATAAGAGGTTGAAATAAGAGCCTGTATGGATTTCAATTTGGAACGAAGACAATTTCTGTTTTCCTTTGAAAAGCTACGATAAAGTTCGAACCTCTCTAAGTGGTGTCCTTTTTATGTTGCTGATATGCTTCTGTAAGCCATTTGAGCGATTTTGACGCGTATAAAGAGTACGCGTCACTGTATTCAAGCTTTCAAAGGAAAAACAGAGTTTAAATTTTAAATTCATACAAACTCTTATAGTATGCTTTGGTCACCTGTGGCTAAATTAATGTGAAATGTTTTATTTGATGATTGCTATCATCTTGGAGCTTCTTTACCAATTCGCTACAATAAATCTATAATTCTGCCATTGAAGTGAAGAGCTAGAGACCGTTTCAAGCAAAAAAGTCACCTCGCGATCCAACGATGGAATTCCACCAACATCATCGTCGGCATCTTCATTATTAGTAGACTCGTCATACAAATCTTTGCTACTGCTTGAATCATACTCCAGTATGCCGTCTTCCTCGTCTGCTTCTTCAGCTTCGTTTCTCCGTTGTTCCCTGAAGCGTTCACAGGAGACTGACTCACCCTGTTGCACCTCTCTCTGGTAGAGGTAGGAAGGCAGGGTTCCGGCTCTTGCCATTGTTGTCTCTTGTCTGACAGAGCGCCCACGCACTGCAGCACCAAACGTTTGTGCCCAGTCCCTCATAACTTGTACACAATGTGGTGTCATTGGTACAGCTGGCTAGGGTTGTATAACAGGCATGACCGACAGAAACATTGCACGTTTGGGCACAGGATACCAAGACTTTGGATTTGTAAAATAGATCGCCGCCCAATGGGTCGTTCTCTTGATACCTTCTGTGGCTGCATTTCCAAAGTTTCTTGCATAATCCAACACTATTTATAGCCTGCAAAAAGGGCCACCTCTCGTCAGTTTCGGCTACTGGGGACGTTTAACAAATCAAAACGCACAACTTAGAACCTTTCAATAGCGAATGCCGGAAGGATTATTAGAAACGGCTGTATTTAGAAGAAAACAACAATCAATTAAAGAAAAACCCTCAAAATTAAACAGAAACAAACAAGCATGGTCTGCAGTGAAATGTTTCGTTACCATGAGGTCATTGGTTTGTCTGGAAACGTGATGGAAACATGATGCTACATGAAATTGCCCTTTACTCATTACTGATATTAATAGACCATAAAAAAGCGTCATTTTTCACTGTCAGAGTTCTCGCAATTCATTGTCTTCATTCGCAATGTAATAGTTACAAAAGACTAAATTAGTAAAGGCAAGAAACAGAACTTACCTAACTGTTTCCCAGACGGACTTTAATGTTTTCTCCTTCCGTGAAAGTTGTGGCCGAAATTTCTCCTTAGAAAGAACGAATTTCCACTCTTCCCCTTCTCATAAAACAAAGCTACGCAGCTAATAACATCGACAACATCATTGTTAATGTTAACCAACATCGATAGGGTGCGTTAAACTACGCAAACGATAACTTAGCAAGTCTCCCTCGCGTTGAATATCCCACATGCACCGATCAGCATCTGTATAAACTTGACAATAGAAATATCAAGGTCAACAAATAACAAAGGTCACAAAGACATTGTCAAATTGGATTCTCATTATGGCCAAGGTGTCCAAGGTTCACGAAAATAGACCACAGATCACCATAGGGGTCACAGAGCAGCGTGATAGGGTTGTGGAAAACGTGGTTGTCAACTAGGTCATTGTTTGGCTATTTCCGACCATTTCCAACGTTAATAAGATGAGCTAGCTAGCCAAGATGACAGCTTCAGCTTGATTTTCTTTGCATATTTCAGACTCTGAAATTCCCGAATCTCGGTTTCTTTAAAGCAACATTTCCCCATTCCCGCCTGTTAAAATCACCAAATCCCGTGTCCCGGTCATAAATACAATCCCGAATCTCGTCCCTCTTTTCTTTCAAAATCTCGAATCCCGGCCTTCATATAAACCAAATCCCGGATCCCAAAAAACCTATTGGGGACCCTCTGATATGGTCACCTTTAGCCTCACTCCTAGTCAAAGTCTTGGCAACCAAGCATGCAATTGTAGATTGGAATCTTTGTTTTAAGAATTATGTGCAGTAAAATAGTGACTGATAACTAGCCTTTTATTGGCTACTGCACTGTTTATACCTTTTGTCATTTATTGTGGAGTATCTAATGATTTCATGGCTTCACTTTTATGGCAAGACCAGAAATTCCAGGAGCAGAAATATTGTAATAAGATAATTATAATACCAAGTATCTAATTGGTATCTTTGATATCTAATCCATGGCAGTTCAGAACAGACATCCATCTACTGAACATGGTCATTATCCATTTGTTGGGGCCAGTTCAATATATAACAGTGGAGTTGTTCATCAGGGATATCAACCTCAGGGTAAGATGTCAAAACAAGCGCGATTTTTTTTTCTAAACAGGAAGGATGATATCGTTTGGCAATTGTCAGGTATTGTATGTTAAGGTGGCTCGTACCAGTTTCCTCGCGCGGTGAACAGGTCACTCTTGCGTGACATGCGTGAGAGAAACATGTGAAAGAAGCGCGAGATCAAAAGATGAAAATTCAAAACAAAGATGGCAGCATGTGGAATTTTTTCTACTTTTGTGAGAAGTTTACCTAAGAGCTTGTATTTGATGTGTTGAGTGGCTACTGTGAATGCAGGAGATAGAAACTAAGATAAAGAAGACGAGTTTTGGAGGAGTAAAGGTTGCTTCACTTCACATTTAAAAGAAATATTCAACTGATACGAAATCTTGCGACAGCGAAAAAAGAAGTCAAGTGAAGGATAATCTACCTGAAGTGGAAGAAGACTTTGAAACTTCAAGGAAAATAATATGATATAGCCAGAAGTCATGTGTAGGATTTTTAAGATGAGCACGGGAAGCTGTCTTTGACGGCTGTTTAATGATTTTCTTAGCAGTAAACGTCTGTAAACATCAGATCGTAGGTGCTTGCGCGAGCACATGCAATTGTCAGTGGTAGCTAAAACAGATCATGAGCAAATGTCGATCTTGTAGAATCCAGATTTTTAAATGCGCGAGAATGCACGTGGAATTTGCTAAACTTACAAAAGCTATTGCATGAAAACAAGTCCAGTGACCCCTTCTTTTTATTGTTCCAATATCATAATAATGTCGAAAGGAATCATCAGAAAAAAAAAATAGAAAATAATTACGGAAGGAAATTTGCGATGTGTGAAAATTGCCTTTTTTGTAGATTTTCTGAAATTCCGCTCCGTATAATTTTTTAAAAATCTCTGTGCATTTTCCTTTTCAAGTGCCAAAAGCAATCACTGAAAAAAATCAGGGGGTCACCGGGTTAGTTTTCGAATTATTTAAGCCACAAGCTAAAAAATGCGTCTGAATAAGCCTATGAAAGCATTGCCATGGAAACTGCTAGTGACGAAATGACACTTATTTTTGGATAACCAATGATTAGGTAATTCAACCCCGTAAAAGTGTTCAACTGGCCTTAGTCAGTCTTTCTGTTGTATTCTTTCAAAGTTACAAACCATCAGAAAGATGAAAACCGGTACGAGCCACCTTAAGAGTTTGTTATGAATGTGGGATTTTGACTGGTTCTGTAGTTCTTGTTACTCTTTGGCAGGCCTCCCTCTCCACTTCTCTTCCCTGCTTGCAAAAATAGCAGCAGCTTGTGTCAGTAGCAGTTACCATTTAAGTACTACTGTACAGTTCCTCAAATAAAATTAATTTTCTCAAAGCTGCTCACTGAAAAGAGGTATACCATACTGACACCTTTGCATTTATTTAGTTAAAGTACTACTAGGACCAAAATTGCACCTTTTCTTTTCTCCTCAGAGGTTGAAAGTACTTACCCTAAGTAAGAAATTTGCCAAATCTTAAGGCAAAACTCCATCAAGAAGTAATATTATTTTCCCTGTATATGCACAATCTAAACGGCCACCATTCTTCGAACTACAAAACTCCGTGCGAAGAAGAAGAAACTGGGTCGAGAACGGAAGTGACGTCAATGACTCAACAAATGTGGCTAATTTGGTATTTAATCACTTTCACCAGAGTGTGGTGCGGGTCGCACAACAGAGCGAGGCTCCAAATTAAGTGCGCCCAATATCCCACCCATCCCACCCCAGGGGAGGACATCCATCACACAGTAATCTCGTGAGTGGGAAATTAACGTCTCCTACCCCAACCCTGCAGGAGACGGGACCTCCATTTATTCGTCCCTATCCGAGAAGACTAGAATATCTAACCATTTCTTGATGTTATAGAAAGGCAGCAAATTCTTCTCAATTATTTTAAGACCCTGAGTGTTGGTCCGGCCGGGGCTCGAACCCTCGACCTCCCGCACAACAGTCCAGCGCTCTATCCATTGAGCTAACCGGGAGGCGGTTGCTGAGAGGGAGTTGTTTTTCTGGTTCCACAGGAAAGAAGGAATAAAATTCGAAAGAATTGTTCCCCAGCTTTCTTTTGCGTATTTCTTGTAAAGGCATGCCTTCGCAATGTTTTCGAAGTGAGTCGATGAACTAAAACCGCTGTAATTATTTTTGCGGGCTCTCCAATGTGTTATAAAGAATTGGCTCACGTTCTCAAACTTCAACTCGTTTAATTAGAACATTGTGAACTCACAAACAACTTACAAGCGGCCATGGCGAGGAAAACCAGAGAGAGACAAAACAAGTTGGCGCGCACGTGTAAGTACTGAAATCTGATTGGACACTAAGACAATGCAATATCGTCACACCCTTCCTTGTTTTAAGAAAAGAGAGTAATCACTTCGTAACAGGAACGAACAAGTAGCTAAGCACTTAACGATAATGTAACCGAAAGCTCTAAATGCAGTGTCTTTCTAACAATGTCTTTAGTAACAGCTTAGTCAAAATCACTTAGATACAACAAAGTCTTTCAAATGGCTAGGTGGTCTGGAGGTCCGACCACTGCGAGTAACTGGTAAACCCACTGGCTTTAAAGGCATAGACGATGTTGAAACATCTGCAGGATTAGGACCTGAGTTAGGTTGTCCTGTTTCTGTGGGCCTTTTGGGAAGTGGAGATTCCTCAAATTCCTGTAAGGTTCCTGGCACTGGTTCATTAGGAAGGAGTGGTGCAATGGGCGTTATATCTGGTATGCTGGGGGTCACAGGGTTGTTACTGGAACCTACTGGTTCTTTGCTGCTTCTGAGATGTCTCCTATTTCTTCTAAAAAGTCGACCATCCTCAGTTCTCACATCATATGATCTCACATCGACTTGCTTTTCTACTCGCGCCTTGTACCATTGGTCAGACTTATCTGTTGGCTTGACACGCACAACATCTCCAATGTTTAGGGGTGGTAGTTCTTTAGCACTAGTATTGTAGTATTTTGCTTGCAACTGTTTCCTTCTGAAGAGTTTATCTGGGACCCCTTCCACTATCTTGGGCTTTAGTAGTTAACTGGTGGTTGGTATCAGTGTTCCATGTCATAATTGGTCGCAAATTGCTGGAAATCATGGGAGTTGAATGGTGGACCATTGTCACTCATCAGCTTAATGGGAATCCCATGCCTCGAGAAGTGTTCTTTTAGGGTATGAATGATTTCTCTGGCAGTCTTGTCTTTGAGTGGGTCGATCTCAAAGTAGCTTGAGTAGTAATCCACAGTGCAGAGATAATCTCCATTGTCAAAATGAAAGATGTCAACTCCAACTGTTTCCCAGGGACGGCTTGGGATCTCATGAGAGATTAGTGGTTCTTTGGGCTGTTCTCTCTTGTAGCTGGCACAAATCTCACACTTGGAGATGTAATCTTTAATTTCAGCAGGCATTCCCGGCCAATAGACAACCTCTCGAGCTCTGCGAAGGCACCTTTCAATACCAGAGTGTGCACCATGTAAACGTTCACGGATTTTAAGTCTGAGACTTGATGGAATCAGGCATTGAAGACCTTTGAAGAGAACTCCATCCTGGGCTGTCAGTTCATCTCGGACATCAAAGTAGGGGTGAAGTTCCATTGGCAGATCATCTTTCTTCTCTGGCCAGCCCTTTAGGATAACTTGTGTGAGGGACTGTAGGACAGGGTCGGCTGCTGTTTCTTGCTGGATCTCTGCAAGTTGTAGTTCTGAGATGGCTAAGAAATCGACAGCATGGACACACTCAACCTCTTTTTCAGTCGGGGAGTGATTGGTGGTTGACAGATAGGCTTGGGACAAAGTATCTGCTAAATACATTTCAGGACCTGGCTTGTAACGAATCTCTACATCGTATTGTTGTAGTCTCAGGAGTAGGCGCTGAAGTCATTTCGGTGCTGACGCTAAGGGTTTCTTGCAGATAGTCTCCAATGGCTTATGGTCAGACCACAGAACGACTCTTTTACCATAAACGAAGTGATGGTTATGCTCCACTCCAAATACTTGGGCTAGTAATTTTTTCTCTATTTGGGAATAGTTCTTCTCACTGGCTGTGAGAGCTCTACTCGAGTATGATACAGGTTGCCCATTCTGCATTAATACAAATCCAATACCACTGGAAGATGCATCTCCGTGGCCTTCCACAGGTTCAGCAGAATTAAAATATCTCAGGACTGGAGCTGAAGTGACAGCACGCTTGATACTTTGAAACGCTTCTTCTTGTGCTGCTGACCAACTCCATTCAACATCCTTGTGGGTTAATCTTCTTGGTGGCTCAGAAAGTTCTGAGAGCTGGTTTAGAAACTTGGACAGGTAATTCACTAGGCCTACTAGTCGTATAACTGCAGCTACATCGTTTGGTCTGTCCATTTTCAGTATGGCATCGACTTTCCTTGGGTCAGGTTTCACTCCTTCAGGTGTAAGAACATGACCAATGAAGGGGGTTTCTGAACACTTCAGTTGTAGCTTCTCTCGGTTAAGCTTCAAATTTCTGTCCCTGCATCTGTCCAACAGCCTCACCAAATTAGTATCATGACCTTTCACAGCTTCGTCAATGCTTGTACCATGGCCTATAATAAGGATGTCATCTGCAATCTTGTATATTCCATTCACGCCTTCTAAATTCTGATCCAGTTTTCTCTGAAAGTATTCTGGTGCGGGAGAAATTCCAAAAGGCATTCGCAGGTATCTGTATCGGCCCCACGGAGTTTGGAATGTCGTTAGCCTACTGGATTCTTCATCTAACTGTATTTGCAAAAAGCCATCTTTAAGGTCTGCTTTGGAAAACACTTTAACATTGGTTAACTCCAGCAGTATGTCTTCAATGACTGGTAGCGGGTAGTGACCTCTTTTCAGGGCCTTGTTGAGATGCTGAGGGTCAATGCATACTCTGAGCCTGCCATTTGGTTTTTCTGTAACAACTAGACTAGACACCCAGTCGGTTGGTTTTTCTTCCTTAACTTTTACACTTGCTTTCTCCAGGCGAGTCAACTCATCTTTTGGCCTATCTTTCAACGTTAGAGGCACGCGGCGAGGGGGCATAATTGCAGGTGCAACAGTCATATCTACTTCCAGGTGAAGAGCTCCTTCCATACATCCTAAGCCTATGAATACATCACTGTAAGAAGTAGTAACTTCCTCCATGGTTAGACCCTGACAGGCACTTTTAACCACTGTCTCAGTAACATTTAAGATGTTTTCGTGCTAAACGGTGATCAATCCCATTTGCTGAGCTGATGTAGCCCCACGAAGTGGAGTGTAGTGTTCATCGATGACCACAAACGGAACACGGTATTTCTTCTGATTTTTCGGGTTGCGCAACTGAATTTTTGCCACACCCTGTACCTTTAAGTTAGCTTTAGAGTAGGTGGTTAATTTTACTTCGGTTGTGTCAACCACAGTACCTTTCGGCAGGAATTTCCGAGGTAACACATTACATGAAGCTCCGGAATCAACTTGCATCTTCACTAACAAATCTTCGATTGCAAAGTACGTGAATATTTTACTCTTGTATTCGGACATTTCTACGGTATTGACAGCATTTTGAGAGGACACAGACAAGATTTCTTCTTCAGATGAGTAACTTGGGTTATCGCTGTCGGCAAGCTGATGGACCTTTCTGGGCTTGGATTTTTGGGAAGGCTTCTTGGATTTGTTTCCACATTTTACAGCAAAGTGATTAGGTTTTCCGCACGAAAAGCAGATTTGACCATTTGCGGGGCATTTCGCTCTATTACGCTCATGGTGACGGCCACAAAACTTACATTCCTCGATGAGCTGGTTGTTATTAGGGAGTTTCGTCTTTTCCTTGCGTGAAGTTGAGTTTTTAGACTCTGATTTCGAGACTAAATCAATCTCACCCAAGTGCTGGCTCGGCGTCATTTCTTTGTGCTGTGCCGACGTAGCTTCCGCGGCTCGGCAGATATCTACACATTTCGACAGAGTAAGCCCAGATTCTTGTAATAATTTCCTTCTAACAGCGTTTTCTCTGACTCCACAGACAATTCTATCGCGAATTAGATGGTCTCTTAAGGTTCCAAATTCACAAGTTTCGGCGAGAGCTTGCAAAGCAGTCACATACGTATCTTAACCTTCTGATAGAACAAGGAAATCGAGGAACAGAAGCATCAGTAAAAGAGCTCGGTTAAACGCAACTTTTGGGCAAACATCATCACATCAACTCTCCTTTCAAACTAGTGCAATACTTGCCCTCTCTTAGGAAAAGCAAGTAAAGTTTGTGAAATGTTTACGACTGCGATGCCCCGGGTTGCTTGTTGCAAATGCAGTAAAGTGGAACTCCTTTAATACGACCACCTTCGGGTCATGGAAAATTGGTCGTATTAACGAGGTAGGGAAAATGAGTGGGCTTTTGTTCGGGCCACGAAAAAGTGGTCGAAATAACGGGGTGGTCGTATGGCGGGGTTCTACTGTACTACAGCACTAAAGAGGCACTAAAAGAAATTAGCCTGGCACGTACTGTTTGCGTTTTCTTACTTGGATATGTTGTCCGATATAACTCCGTTCATTACATTTTTGGACTAACGCTCTGCTATATAGTCCTATATGTTACCAGCTAGCAGTCCGCATGGATTGTGATCCGCCATTTTGGATGTCGTGAGCGACCAAGCAATATTGGCACCTCCTCTCCCCTCCCCCTTAATCTAGCGTTATGATTGAGTGCTTGGGTGGGGAAGACAGAGTTGGGATGTTTCAAGGCTGAATGCTGTAATATTTGCATTGTTTCGTTCCCTCAGACTTTTTATTATATCCCTTTTAGAAGCATAGACTTGTACGCCAGCGCACTCGTTCGACTCTTACTGATTTTATTTTTATGTTTTTAAAAATCTGACCTCCTGTGGGCCATAGGGTGGGCTATAAGGTAGGCCACAGGGTAGACCATAGGGTAGGCCACAGGATAGGCCATAGCCTACACCATGGCCTTGGTCACGGCCTACCCCACGTTTTTTCCACACCCCTTTTCTAGACTGTCGAAGGAATGATGTCTGTGTTTACATATCATACTTACTGTGTATACATCATACAATATCGTTAGACTATGGTATTCTTTTTCATTGGTGGTATGGTAGCACCACAGGTCATAGGATACATGATTTAATTCATTAGCTTTAGTGAGTAGCAAGGTTGGTGCTACATTCCCAGATGCATCCAGAATGCGCTTCTGGTTTTAGCCATGTGCTGGGTTATTTTATCATCTATGGCTGGTAATTAATTACCGGGGTTAGTTACTTAAATCTAACTTGTAAGATTAAAGGAAACAAACACGAATTATTTTCGAACTCTTTGTTATCGTTGGTTGCTGTGGCCTTAAGCGCTGATTAGCACAACTGAACTAAGTTGGAAGTGTTTGATTCCTATAATGTGAATGATCTATTTATTTTGTTAGTAAGAAACCATTAATAGAATTGGTATTGAGAAAGTTATTCCTTTTTTCAGTAAAACAAGGCACCCCAACAAATGATGAACTGGAGAAATTAGGGAAAGAAATTGCTGAAAAGTGGATGCAGCTGGGGCGTCGCTTGAGAGTTGAGAAGCCAAAACTACGGGATATAGAACTAAGTCACCGGCAGCTGTGTGAGAAAGGATACAACATGTTACTGGCATGGAAACAGAAAAATGGTTCCGCTGCAACTTACGAAATTTTGAATGCTGCATTACAGCATGAACTCGTACAGCGAAGAGACCTGGCGGAACAGTTTTGTCTTAATTAGGCCTTTACACAATTATTCGGATATTTTAGGAGATATTTAGAAGTTTCCGAGATAGTTTGAAAATTTTAGGATATTTAGAGAGCTTTGGAATATTTAGAAAAATTTAGAGCTTTTTTTTAAAACTGTTTTCCAGCTTTTCCTCGCTATTTTCTTGACAGAATACTCAGTTCTATCATTCTGTGCTAGAAATAAACCAGTTCAGGGGTTTCCCATTTGGTTAATGTTTCCATATCACTAGCAGCCATTTGTCTAAACTGCGGATGCTACAAACAATGAGCCTGAACCTTCTTCAAGCTCTGAGTCTACTCCTTCTGCTACGGGAAATCCTTCAATACCTGAAATACGTAGAGAAAGAGAAGTAGTTTTACTGCTGGACCGACTGAGATCACCAGCTGCAAACACTAAAGACTCTTTACTGCTGGCTACAAGCCAACAAGCTTAGCCTAACTGTGACGAAAACTGAGTTTATGGTCATCGGCTCTCACTAGGAATTCGAAATTCTTGCAGAGAACTATGACCATATAAGCATCAACTTACAAGACCAAGCCGTTATCAGCAGAGTTGATCACGCTAAATCGTTAGGTATCGTTATTAACAATCGGCTTTCCTGGTCTAACCTATTTCCGCAATAGGTGTCTTTAGATGTATCAGGCCTCTAATTTCCGAATTAAATCTACGCCGTACTAGTTTACAACACCTTGATCCAACCTGACCTTGATTACTGTAGCCTCGTTTGGGATGGTTTTTAAGTAATCAATTGAGCAGCAAACTGCAAAATTACAGAACTGGGCAGCTAGTGCAATTTTAAAGGTCGATTACGATACTAGCTCAAATCTGCTTCTCGAAAAACTAGACATTGGAAATGATAGGAAAAAGGGTGCATGTTGTTGAAATTGAGAGATTTCTTTATGATTTTGTCTTCTGTGATCGGGTATGTGCTGAAAGTTAGATCCCTTTCCGGCCTTGTTGGCTGCGTCCAGATATTTCCAACTACTTCCGAAGCAAGCTAAAGCGGATCTTCACGGCAGTCATGCGGTGTTATTTAAAAAGCCAAGGAAATGTGAAGATATTTAAGACTTAGAATGAGCCTTAATCTTTAATGTATACCTAACATTCAAACAACCTTTGACGAACCTAGTACGTAAGTAAGAAACGTAGACCGCTGGTTTTCTATCAGGAAACTGATTGAAGCTATTCTTTGGTGGATGTGAAGTATGGAGCGTGTTTGAGCTAGTTTCAATCATGATTGCTTTAAAAGATTCAGTGCAATTAAATTGAGTGAAAGAAGGGAGACTGTGTTGAACAAATATTACCATAACTCTGAAATGCAAGAAAATTTGTTTGCTACTTCCAATCTTGTAGTAATGAGAAGCGGAGCGCTCATCTTTTTCTCAGTATTGTTTTCGCTGCACGTTCAAAACTGCTAAGAGAATGTCATTTGTGTATTGAAGGTATGGCGTTGCTTAATGTTCCTTATATAAGGACTGACTAGGATAATTCCCTTTCAAGCAGACAATAAACATGGGAATATACAAGGTAGAATATTAACATTATTTGCTAATTACATGTACATTTCCAGGTATATTGAGTTCTAAAGGCACAAAAAGTGCTTTAGTACATGTTGTACTGAGCGTCTTACAAAGTTTGTACCTAATCAGGCAGCTAAAACTCAGTTAGCTCTATGGTTTGTCCTCATGCCACTTCATACCGTACACAGAAGAACTGCGTCAACTTGTCTGGGTAATCATCTGGTGATGAACCTTTCAAGAAGAAAACGTCAAGTCCTAAATATTTGTAATCACTTGAGTAACTCTTAGCTTCAGTTGCGGTAGTTCATTATGTTCCTCTTTAGCATTTAAAAAATTATCTCTAACTAATTTTATTATTGGTCGTTAAAGGCAAGGAGCCAATCCAAATAACTTCCCCTCAATAAATATGCGACCTCAGATAACATTAACAACACGAGATCTCCATCCTAGTTAAACGGAAAATTTGTACGTACTAGCTTTTCTTGTGCTGGCTGCTTTGTTAGCCGTAGATTTCTCCATCATACTCCACTCTGAGATGCTGGATATGTCCACCTTAATACCTTGGTAATGGAAAAATACACCAAAAATCAATAGTAAAACGGGGCTGTATCATCATCTCGACATCCCTATATATTGGAGGAATAACATAGAAATATGACAGATAGTAAAATCGAACCCCAACCTGTTTCGCTCAACTTCTCAAGAAGCAAATTTAGTTGCTCTTCAGTTTCTTTCTCCATTTCCACTGCTTTCTTCAAATGGTCACGAAGTCGTTCTCCTAAATTGTTGGGAAAAAAAGAATCAGTCAAAAACAGCAAGATGATGATGATGATGATGATGATGACTTTATTTAAACTCGGATGAAAATGAGGCTTGTTAGGCCTCTACCAATAGAGATGCTAATATACCGAGAAAAATATATGAATATAAATTACAGAGTGGTTTACGAAAACGACTGGTTTACGAAAACATCACAACTGAAATCGGTCACAAAAGGATATATTCTGGTAATGACCGTATTTGTAAAACGTGAAGATTGACAGCAACATTACCAAGGTTCGAAATGGACTTTTTTGCGTAGTGCATCAAGAAGTCAGTTAAGGTATCAACTCGACGGGCTGGAGTCATTTCTTTCGTTACTTTTGCTGTTGGCCTTAAGTAAGCACAATCTCTCCATCACCTCGCCATCACTCAACCCGAACCCTTCTAGCCTTCTTCCGCTGTAGTTGACATAGTGTTATAATGCAAAAGAACAAAAAATGAATCATGAAAACATTAGCTGTTTTGAAGAAAGGATGCATGCGTTCTACAATAACTATTAACTCCTCAAAAGTATTCAATGGGCATATCTTTCAAAATACCTGAGAAGAAACTTTGTGTCCATAGCAGTGAAATGCTGATATCGCAAGAATAACATTTTCAAGCAATGTTTCCTGGTGCGTATTGTACAGTGCAAATAAAACAATACAACAATCGTTTAACAAGTAAAAATACTAGAGTACCACGACCAAGATTTCAGTTGAAATAAAACTGCAAAAAAATATTACTCTCAAATATGTATCCAGCACACATACAATATCATAAAAGAAGTGAATGTTGATAGCTTTGTCTTGTACATGATTTTTAATCCATTTCAGCAAATACACAGCATTTCCAATACTGTTTGATAAAATTATAATCGTCATTAATAACCATTTGCATGCTGTAATTGAATCTTGCCCTAGTTTCATTGAGTGCCCTAATGTAATTGGTTTATAACACAGGGTTACACTATACAGCTGTACATATCAAGTACCACACAAAAAAATCTTTCTTTGGGACCCAACATTGGTCATGTAAATTTGCTACTAAGAATCCAGAGTAACTTGTCTCTGAATTTTTTCATCTTACAATTTAACATTAAGTAACTCTATAAATTACATATTGCTTGACAATAGCCAAACGAAAATGTAAATATAGGTTTTAGTATATATTTCATTTTGCATGTACATACTCTTCTCCTCTCCTCAAGCTGAAAAACTTGAGTGGCACTTCATGCTTACAGCCTCCTCCAAAGAGGGCCGTCTCATCCAGCTTTGTGGATTTGTTCTTGGAGTGGAGATTGGACCCAGCTTGAAACTGGTTACATTGCTCCTACAACAAAAAACTTTTAACTTAAATTTTCAACTTCCTTCACACCTTTCCAATTGAAGGTTCCAAATTAAACCATACTTAACGAAGATAATAAACAGTTCAGTATTGTTCTTGAAGCTCACAATTCACAAGGTTCCTGTAAAGTTTACATACTAGCAAACTAGCAAACTAACAATATATTTGAGCAACATGTGTTTTGGAATGGACTAGTACAATTAGAAATTAAAACTCACATGATGGAAAAGAAGGCAAGGAAAAAATTAGCAGAAAACAATCATCACTTCTCAATTTGTAATCAAATTCAAACTTAGACAACAAAATAAATTTACTGCTTCACAACCCCTCCTCTTTTATTTGGGCTTGGGACCAGCAAGAGTGATGGTAGACACCCCTGGCAGAGTTAATTGTGCAAGCATATATCAATATATTACCTTTAAAGACCATAAATTAATTACAAAAAAAGAAGAAACAAACTTTACTTGAAAAAGAAAGGATAAAATCAAAGAGAAGAGAGGGCTGCAATAAAGGTTATGTACTGTTCTTAACCTGAATATTCATAAGGTTCCTGTAAAGTTAACAAACTAACAATATATTAGAGCTACATGTATTTTGGGCAGACTTATAAGCAGCCAGAACCAAAGTAACCAACCCTTCAAACTGTACTATATTTGATTAATACAACACCTTCATATATAATAATAATAAAGACTAAAAATAATAAAGACTTTATTTATACAGGGTAGCATGTAATAGCCACAGGCTAATAAACTTGTGGCCCTGACTTAATCAACTAATTACAAGTTAAAAAAAAAAACACTTAAAATTACCAAAAGAAAAACATGCAAAGAACATAATTGTTACTTTTGGTATCTCGTTGCAATGGTTAAGTAGTAGCATAAGTAATACTGGGTAACAAAAGGTAAGAATAAAGCAACAACACACAAAAAAAGGGGAAGAGATAGTCTTAGTTAACACACCGTTGACTTGCTGCCTGGTCTTTAGCTGTAATTAGCTAGAAACCTATCTACTTTTTCTTGGCTAATAAACAGTTCCTCTCCATGCTTGGAAGACTTTCGACTGGTTCCAGCACTGCATTTGCAGACACATCCAAACAATGCATCAATGGAGACATATGAACTTCCATTCTTCTACAATCAAATGCAAAAAAGCAAAATTACAAATGTCATGTTAGAAATATTTCGTAAGCCAAAATAAATTAAAAAATGAGGAAATAGCTCCGGCTGAGAAGATCCAAATTGATGTTTCTTGTGTAAAGTAATATCATGTCATTCATTATGCCTATACATATACAATGACTTTCTCAGATTTACTATCATGGTAGACATTAGTCACTGAAGGATAACTCTCACAAACCTTAGGACATGCAAGACATTCATGATTATTCTCTTAACAAGGATTGAAATACTTCAGATTGGTCAACATGCTGGACATAAACCGGAACTCACAGAAACAATCTCTGGCAAGGAGCCGGTAGATGTCCTTTATCTACAGAAGAACAAATCATTTATTTATTGTATAACTTAAGAAAAAAAATTGTATTCCTGAGCATAAGATAAAAAACTTCTAAATGAATACTTACATAAACCTTGGAAGTAGGTGGGACCAACCATTGTAGTGCCTGACAAATTGACTTTAAAGATACCCTACATTCTAGGAAAATGTATTGGAGCAGGACCATGAATCCAAGGTCAAAGGCTACCTGGGGTTGTTTTGGTGTAGATGGCCAGAAACCATTCCTGACCAGGGTTATGGCTTCTGGTTCATGCTCACAGCATTTGATTTTAATGAGATGCTGCTTCCCTGTTCAAAGACAAACAACATAGCATGTCTATGCTGCTCTTCTTCTATTGTTTATCAATTCCCACCCATGCTCAAAAGAGTGATAGTTATTCTCATGAAAATGAAAAAAGACTCAAAAGATACAAGCTTCTGCAATATACAGACACCTGTCTAGGTTAGAATAAACCAGACTTAGTAATGGAAAATTTGCAGTTAACTTATTAGTTACTCTCTGTAATGTCCTTGTTACAAAACTTTCTAAACCAATATAATCAACACCTTAAAACCAGTAAAAACAGAAACAAAGACCTTCCTAGAAGAGGTAACCTAAACATTTAAATAAAAGAAAAGAACAAGAAAAAATGAAACCTATCTCAGAATAATTATAATAGTTACAAATTGCACTGCTGTCAGTTACTTACCATGCAAACCAACAGCTATAATATCACGCACATATCCATGATCCAAGTTGTGAGGTGTAGTCCAGACACACTCCTCAAACTGATATGGTACAAATCTTTCATCCTAACAGTATATTATATCCTTTGTTATTAGGTGACTATAAATCACATACCCCTTAAATCAGCCAACTCTTTCAAAATGTCCAAAAACGGACTTAACTACGTTCTGAATCCAGGGAAAATGACATGTACATTTGCAAGAAAACATAATGCTCCCTGCTCTCGCTTTCTCCTCTGTACAAAAATGGGACAGGTTTTACTGACATAATACACATTGAAGTTGAGAAAAACTACATAAGTTTTAAAAAGTAATAGTGCAGTAACAGTAAGAAAAGAGAGGAAAGGATGCCGCCCTGAAATAAAACCACAAGACAACGTACAACAAACGAAACTGGCAAACGGCCAGAGTAGACATGCAATTGGGTTTCACAACATAATTGAATATTTAAAGGGTAGCTGACGAGATTGTGCTCCAAAAAACTTAAATTCACCTTCCAAACTTCTGGTTGATGAAGTGATTTACCTCCTGCGTGAACCAAATTGATGTGCTTTTCACACATAAAGTGCCCAGGACTGCAGTCAAGGCATCTGCCGCATGCCTTTTCTTCGCAAAAAGGAATGACACACATCTGCTCCAAAGGCAAAGCCTGTCTTGTCAAGAGTGCAAGCAGCTCTCTTGCATTGAGCCAGGACGCTGCCAGCGTGGCTTTCCTTTCATGGTAAGCTTTCACCTTGCGCCTCAGCCGTACTTTTGTAACCTTTGATTTTTTTTTAGTTCTTAAGCCATGAGGTTCGTCGATATGGGGAAGGTCTTCTTGATCTGGAGAAAAACCTCTGCCCGTGCTCCAAGAAGATCCGGCGGCCACAGACGTTGAATCAATAAATTGCTGGGCGGCATATCGAACAGGAACACTAAACTTCGCCTTCCTCGCAGCTTTTCCCCCTTTGAAAGTTAGTAAATTCAATTTTTTTTTTCGATCTAAAATCTCGTTTAGGAGGCGTAATGGAAATCGCGTTTCAAGGGGTTAGCTGGCTGTGATACCAGGCCTTGGTTTCCTTCATCTCACGATAGGTAAATAGGCCCTACTTTTCGAGCGAATCGGGTGTGGGAACTTAAATCATGTGACCTAAGAGAAGCTACTACGCAGCTTCAAATCCCTCCCTCTTGATGCGGAAAAGTGGGCTTCGATGGAGTAGACTTTAAAGCAAGGGAGTTTTTGCATCAGTCATGGGTTGAGTTCCTTAGTTCTTTAGCTTGTAATCATGTCTTCGAGTGATCGGTTCATCCAAAAGGTTGTGGTCATAACTTTTAGAGGCTTTTAGCCATGGAAACCTGTATGTAGCAACAATCCACATGTGCCCGAGTGATCAAAGGTATGCGATTAGGGAATTACGACTTTCCATCGTTTCGGGGACCGTTCGATGCCACTTTTCAGATTTAAAGTTTTTCTGGTTATTTCTAAATGATTAACTGTTCCTTCACGTTATGTCCAAGGTTGTAGTGAGGAAACATGCAAGTGGTCATCAATTTGAAATCTCAGACCTCACGAGGGTCATCCTCGGTGTAAAAACCTGACAAGGGTTTTTTTGTTTCATGAGGGATTGTTTTGCTGTACGCTATTGTTTATAATGTTTTGTTGTCTTTGTTTTACGTCACTCGTGAGCTTCACAGGTTTTTACACCGAGGATGAGCCCCTCACGAATGTGCTGGGTAGGGCTTGCGTTTGCGTCGTCTGGAAACTCGCTTAAAGCTGTTCTTTTTGCCAACTTAACACATTGACACCTGACACTCGCCTCGCGCGAGAACGCTTTCCCCCTACCTCCCCTACTAAGTGGAGTTTTGTCCCCAATCTTCCTCTATAGTTTGGAGATCAATAACCCAATCAGCATCCGTTGTTTGCGCGTATATTTTGTCGACTTTAGGGGGTACTAGAGGGGCATTATTCTATGCGTCTTCACTAAATGATCAAATTTGAAAATATGGTGTCCACGCGGCCGAGCCTCAAAATTTTCAGGTCGGATTTTTCATTCATTTGCGATCGAGTTAGACCTTGTGGAATTCAGAATGTAAAGTAACAATGCTATAGAATACTCTGCTTGGAAAAGAATGGATATCCAGGTCTTAAAAGTGATAGAATAAGCTCTCAAGTCAACGACACTACGATTCTGTAAGGCGATGCGAATTATGGATGTACAGTGAAAACCGCACTTTCGGACTTCAAGCAGGGCCTGGCGACAATTTGACGATTTGATGACGCGGTAAATATTATGTTCAAGTAACAATGTGTTCAAAAAGTAGAAAATTTTGCCTCAAATCGAAGTTTTTTTCAGAATTTTCAACATAACGCTGCGCAATTTCTGGCCATGAAGGCAAGTAAACAATGATCTAAGCATGATGAATTCTACCACATGGGCTTTGTACATGTAAGAAATTCGTACGTTTTTCTATGGCAAGCCAAAGCGGACAAAAGCGTATCGAGTTTGACACGCGATAGTTGAGTTGTATACATGATAGTCCAAAAGACTATACGATACTCGAGAATAACTCTATTTGTTAGGCGGAATAAATGAACAACAATTGAGATATATAAGCGGTATTCGAGAATTATGAGCAATAATCGAGAATATTCTAAACTTTATAGCGCAGTCGAGATTTTATTTGCAATAGTCGAGATTTTATATACGATGGTCGAGATTTCCGACTTTAATTTTGGTCAGCTCCTCTGTTTTGCACCATAAAACGTGCCACATCTACATTTTCTACACCGTGATAATCTCTTACCTGAGATGGCAGGCTAAACTCCTGAACGCCATCTTGGAAATACTGCAGCATTGTTACAGCTCTGTTATTTGAGCAGCAATGCAGATAAATGACTACTCGACTGAAGCCATCTTTGCAGCCGTGAATGACAAACCTCTGGGATATCAACTTGTGATTAGAATCAACCATGCTACAGATGGTTTGGACACTGAACATTAGACACACGGCGGCAGATTGCATATCTTTTCCGTATGCTTCTCCCTACTGGATCTACTCGGCAAAGACTTTCTCTTATTCTCGTTCTTTGAACGTGGATTTTCGGTCTTCCCTTTAAACTACCTCTGACATAGGATTCTCCACCATAGGGTGTCAATTGCAGGATTTCTAGGACTTGATTATGAAGATCAATGTCACTTATGTCTGAGAAGTTTGCCTGAATCCCATACTCAGTTCATCTCCTCAGCAGAGTTTTTTCTGATAGGCTAAGAACTGCTGCAATGGCCTTCCAATTCATACCTGTATCTCTCAACTGTTCAATTTGCACTTTCGCTGTGTTGAAGGCAGGTCTCCCACCTGTGCTTGGCAACTTGGAAGGAACGTTGCTTAAAGTACCCGGTGGAGATGCTTCCACGACTTCAGATAGCTTTTTAAAACCCAGGTTTCCAAGGCTCGTAGCAAGTCTGAAAGTGTGTTTGACAGACTATTATGATTAGGGACAACGGATGCAGAATGTTGTGCTGAGTTAGTTGTCCCTAACTCTTCGTTTTCAGACACACCCACAGCCATGGCCACGACTATGGCAGCATAGTTTTCCAGTTTGCTTTTACAGTGTTCTGCACTGACTGAGTCTTTCTTCCGATATGATCGCACACTGTAATCAAACAGACTTTTAATACTCAAAACAAAACCTCGCAGTTCTTCGACATCCACCATTATGGAAATCAACCTCGTGTTTTATAGGAAAAAATGTCCACCTAACATGAACCGTAGAACATGTCTGTCTACAGCCGCTGACCAAAATTACAGTCGGAAAACTCGACCATCATATATAAAATCTCGACCATCATATATAAAATCTCGACTGCGGTATAAAGTTTTGCATATTCTTGATTATTGCTAATAATTCTCGACTACTGCTTATAAATACCAATTATTGTTCATTTATTCCGACTACCAAATAGAGTTATTCTCGAGTATCATATAGTCTTTTGGACTGTCATGTATACAACTCAACTATCGCATGTCAAACTCAATATGCTTTTGTCCACTTTGGCTTGCCATATTTTTCGCTTATAACAGCAAATCAAAAGCTGTTTTGAATAAATCTGACGTCCCGAAATATTTCTTGGCCATTTTAGTCTTGCTTCCTATTGATAGATTCCATGGAACTTGAGATCTCTTTACTCACGGATAAATTTGCATATTCCCTTTTGAAATATGATCCACATGCCCATTTTCACACATGCGAAAATATTTAGCAATTTTTATCTTTCATCTTGATTTTTGAGTTAAAATGTAATATGCACCTATCGCTTTTTTTCGCCGGAAATAAGTTCTTTAATTAGTTCTCTTTCACTGGAGCTTGTTTTTCGGAAAAGCTGATTTTTAAAGATTTACTGCACATTGTATTTGCCTTCTTGGTTTCTCCAAAATTTTGACTTTTCATCAGCACGTGTTACACGTAAATGTCAATGGGTTAAGAACACTTCTTCAGGAGAAACCCACTAAGTTAGGAATGTATCTAATTTTGTAAAAAGTTTTCAATCTAATTTACGTCAAAAAGATAACTTGATGTGCATGTTGTCGCAACCTGCACTTTTTGTTAATAACAGTGAGGTGTTATGAGCTGAATGGTACCAAAAAGCGAAGAAGAATTGCTTTCAGTCCACTTATTCTCTTAATCGAAGGATTTTTCGTCGTTAGTACCAGATAGTGGAATTTCGATCGTTTAGTTGCATCGTAGATAATTCGATGGATCAGTTTCACAGTCCCGGATTGGAGAAATATGCCTTACCTTTAGCCTCTTTTTCAAAGCGAGTCCTGGTGCTCATCCTTGCATATGATAATAGGTTATCATTCACATGTAAATTAAACTCATTTTCCCAAGAATGGTTAAGCACTAGGCCTCGTTTTTTAAAAAGAGGCCAAAGTTAATTTGAAATGGCTTATCCAAGTCTGCATCACATTTTTAACTTGTGAATATGCAAAGTGTATTAACAAGTTTTTAAGGTGACCCAAATATGCAGATGAGTCACTCACTCATTAAGTTAAAGGTATGCACTTAACCCATTAATGGCCGCAGCTTTCGTGGAAAACTGTGTTTTGAAGCTAGTCGAGCAGATTTCGGGTCACTGTTGTGGTTTTAAAAGTTCAAACTTACCAAAAACCCCTTGACAGCTCGTACACTCGATGGCCTTTCGATCCAAATGCAAAATGGCGGCCTGAAAATCTCGGGCACGCGCAGAAAGCAAAATTTCGACATAGTTCTTGGGTTGAAAAGTAATGCCCCACTTACGACTTTTACTTTTCTCTCTTTCTCCTGCCCTTTTTTTCCCCTCTCTTTGCCTGAAGTTTCTCCTCACTGGGAGTTACAGGCGCTTGAGGAGTAAGTTTTCTATCAGAGGTAATGACACCTGCTAAGCAAGTGCTGGTCAACTGAGGCTGCTACAATTTGTCCATAATTGATTGTAGTTGAAAATGAATATCCACAGACGTTCTCAAGCTCACAATACGAAATGTATAGCAGGCGTGACCGTGACGGGAAAGTGGTGTTGTGTTACAATGCAAGTGGCATATTGTGATAGTGTTGCTGTGAAAAGCGGTGTTACATTACAGTGTCGAGCATCGACTGAGCACTCTATAAAACAGTGTATGGAGTCCGTAACAGCGTTCTATCAAAACGTTTGTTATGATAATGATAATCTTTAATAATTGCTCCTTAAAAGGCTTTGTAAAGATGAAATAAACAAATTTAAAAATTGAGTTTCCCATCTGGAAACTCGATTTACAATGATGGGTCAGTAATTTATGATAATGTTTAAATATTCTTATCAATAAAGATTTAGAAATGCAAAGACTAGCAAAAACTAACGGTAAAAACCGACTTTTCGGTGTCATCATGACGCCATTGTCAAGGAGAAATAAAAAATGAAGTTTGTGGCAAGGTGTAACACTAAATTAGCATAAATATGTTACGAGCCAATTAAACAAATACTTTTGAGCGAATTGAATCGCTTTGCACGTTCAGAGTGGGTTTTAAGTCTCTGATGAAAAGCATTTCGTTCACCAAACAATCGAGCTTGTTACTACACCTTTTCAGAATGCTAAAACGTTTCAAATGCCGAAAGACCTACTGAAACGTTTTAGCATTCTGAAAAGGTGTAGTAACAAGTTCGATTGTTTGGTGAACGAAATGCTTTTCATCAGAGACTTAAAACCCACTCTGAACGTGCAAAGCGATTCAATTCGCGCAAAAGTATTTGTTTAATTAGCTCGTAACATATTTATGCTAATTTAGTGTTACACCTTGCCACAAACTTCATTTTTTATTTCTCCTTGACAATGGCGTCATGATGACACCGAAACGTCGGTTTTTATCGTTAGTTTTTGCTAGTCTAATGTTTAAATAAATTTAAAAAAAACTACGTACAGTGTGCAAGGCTACAAATGTGTTTCTTATGGCATAATTATCTATAGTTTTTGAAATAATAAAGTATGTGAACTTACCTCATCTGTTTTCTGTAGTTATTTATGCCTTTTTAGGTGAAACAACTTGTTAGGGTCAGTTTGCCCCTCTGATCCCCCCTGGTGCAGATCACCTGATTTTTGCTACCATGTGCTCAAGAAATTGTGTTGTGTGCTGTTTTGTGCGTCTCTACAGGCGAAAGTTTGTTTCTTCAGTCATCTTTTACCCTTTGATGTTGATGATTTATTTAAGCCCGGAGATGCCCAAAAATATGCGAATCGTCACATATTTTTTGTAATTTTCTGAGCAACAACTTCCCCCATCATGGAAGCTGGCGAAAGTGGTACCCATTCGTAAACAGAAACCTGTCGAAGTCATCAACAAGCACTTATGACCCATTTCCCTCACACCAATAATTTCCAAATTAGCTAGACTTCATAGTATCTGCGTTCATCGGTCCGGCTGTGTTGAAAATTATCGATCCCGACCAGTTTGGAGCCTTAACGAAATCCTCCATGGCCCTAGCTCTGACGTCCATGCTCCATTACTGGACGCGCGCAACTGATGGCACGTGATCTGCAGTCAGGGTGGTCCTGTTTGACTACCGCAAAGCTTTTGACTACATTGACCATCAACTGCTCACTCACAAAATTTACAGACTTGATATCCCTTGGGGTGTAGCACGTTGGGTAGTCGACTTCTTAGTGCATCGCTACCAACGCGTAAAATTATCTGCTGATTGTTTCTCTGAGTGGGGCCCCGTACCAGCTGGTGTACCTCGGGGGACAAAATTGGGGCCATGGCTCTTCTTGCTAATGATAAACGATCTAAGAATTCCCCAGGTTAAAACTTGGAAGTACGTTGATGACACGACGGTGGCAGAGATTGTACCGCATAACGCATTACGTGACGCCCAAACCGCTGTTAAAGTGGTGGAGGATTGGTCCAAAGCACAGAAGATGCAGCTTAACGCTGACAAATGCAAAGTTATGGTCATCGACTACAAAAGGCAGAAACACCATTTCACTCCCCTCTTGGTAGATGGCAAAGAATTAGAGATGGTAGAGTCGGGTGGGATCCTAGGCATGACTATTTCATGTAACCTTAAGTGGAACAACCACATCAATGATGTTATAAAAAGAGCAAACAAACAATTATACTTATTAGTCCTCGTGAAGAGAGCCCGCGTTCCAGTGGATGACATAATTAATTTTTATTGTACAACTATACATCCTGTTCTGGAATACTGCGCACAAATATTCCATCATGCGTTACCTGCGTATCTTAGTCATGACATTGAAAGGGTCCAAAGACGCGCATTATCCATCATTTCACCAGAACTGTCATTCCATGACTCTTTAGAAAGGCACGGTTTAGCTTCGCTCTATGACAGACGCATTAAATTATGTATGGATCTGTTTTTGTCTGTCTCAAATCCATCTCACAAATTATATAATTTGCTGCCAGATAGACATCTTTCAGCTTACAATACTAGACACCAGCGCGTTTTTAACATGCCGCGCTTTCGCACTGATCGTTTAAATCTTCATTTATCCCAGCTATGTGCACGTGTGCTAACCTAGATTTTTAGCTATTCCACTGCTGTATATTAGTTATAGTTGTTATAATTAGTAATTTTATTTAGGTCTTAGCATTTTTTTAATTGGTTGTCTTATATAGTCCTATATAAGGCAGTCTTATTTCTATACCAAAACTTGATCATGAGACGTTACATGACTATTTTGGCGTGAAATTTGTGGCAATCTGATTTTTTTCGGATCTGGTCCAGGTTTTGTCAATCGGATACAATCTGATCCAGGTTTTGTTAATCCGGTCCTGGTTTTGTCAATCCAATCCAATCCGGTCCAACTTTTGTCAATGCCCGGCTGCAGGAATTCTTTCTCACACATGAGCCTCAAGCAGTGTCAGTCCTTTTCCCGATGTAGCTTGATTTTTTCATCTACACTTTCTTGAGGTTTGATGTTTTCAATGTTGATGTTTCCATCTAGAAATTGAAATGGACTTTGAACTTTGAAAGAAATTGAAGCATTTATTTTAATTTAACAATATCCCGTCTGCGAAGTTGCCTGAAAAAGAACCAAAAATTGAAACCAACACCATATTTTTGTCTACAAAACATCTATAAAGTAAAAAAAAAATTTAGTGCACTAATTAGTTGTCTAATTAAAAGCAATATAGGACAAGGCTTGCCACCACACTCAGGTTTTCAGCAAATTTACCTCCCCTATTTCAAAGTAGATTTAATGCCAAAATATTAATGATCTGATGAATGTGATAACAGTTGCTCTTCCGTTGATAATGTGTCCTATCTTGTCCAAATTCTAACTTCATCCCTCCAGTATTATCCAAGAAAATTGCTGAAAAGGTTAAAAAAAATATAGCTTTCTGGCTATGATTGGTGTTAACCATAAGGACCAAAGGAATTTGAGCAGTGGGGTTTAAATCAATCAGTGTCTCAGGTTGTTTACGGCTATTAATACTTCTCTCAATCTCCTCACTTCCCACAATAAATTAAATATCATTAACATTTCTTAATTTGATTTTTAGGCAGTCCGAGTCTTCAGTTGAAACCCTGTCTAAGTTCAGGATGTATGCAGAGGGTTGTGTTCAAATGATTTACTATTGGTATGTTTTAGTATAATTAAGTGTTGTTGTTAACTGTCTGTTTTTAAAAGGATATCATTCCTCTCAAGTATTGACTGTTGAGATATATTTTTCAACACCAAATTAATTTAAGCGGTCGCAACAATATTTGTGAGAGGAAATAAAAAGATTTAATGGACTGTGAACTCACTTTTTAATTTTTTTTTTCAGCTTAATCTTTCAAATTTAAAAGCTCTCTGTGATGTCAAGACTACACAAGGTAGTAAGAGGAATGGTATAAAATGTACACTATTACAAATACCAACCCTACGCTTTGACAAACATTCATCCACATCATTATTTTATCTCCTAAATGTCATCTATGAAACTGCATGTACCAATTTCAAAGTGAGTTGAAAGCGAATACCTTTTGAGCATAACTTTCACTGTAATGGTTGTTATCAGTGAGTAATATAACAGTGACAGAGTAGATCTCTAGGGCAACTTAATATTCTCCTGTTTTAAATATATCTCAATATACTTGCAACTGACTTTGTGGCATAAGATAAAACTCAACAGCAAGGTTACTAAAGAACTGACTTTAAATATTGAGTGGGCATCCATAATTGTGATTTGTTACTGTTTTCCAATTTATTACCAATAGCATTCTTGTTTTGTTGTTGTAGGATTCCACTATTCCTAGTGTAGCCTCTACATCACAGGAAGGCCAGGAAAACAGGACACTGCAAGTCACTCTTCTGAGTACTGAGTGGAAATCGTCAACTGAGGGAGACTTGTCAACTATCAACCGAGAGCTAGCCATCCAGTTAGCTAAACACTCTAATGTTGATGTTAGTGTCTTACTACCAAACTGCAGTAAAGACGACAGGAGTGGTGCTGAAAGTCACAATGTGAAAGTCATTGAAGCAGATAGAGTTCCTGGTTTAAAGCCCATTTTCTGCCTGTCATCTCCTCCCAGAAACCATATAATGGACTGTGTTATTGATCATGGAGTCCACCTTGGCCAACAAATTGCACTCATCAAGGGAAATCTACATTATTGTCACTGCAAATGGATTCAAGTTGTTCACTCTGCTCCTGAAGAAGTTGGAATGTACAAAAACATTTCAGAAGGTGAACAAATGCAGCAGACAGAAATTGAACTTTGTAAGATGGCTGATCAAGTAGTTACCATTGGACCCAAGCTGGCAGATGTTTACAAGCGTTACCTTTGTCGTGGTAAACAACAACAAAATGTTTTTGACCTTACTCCAAGCATTTTCTCAGAGTTTTTGGAAGTAGAACAATCCACTGAAGAAAGAAGAACATTCTGTGTTCTTGTTATTGGAAGTGGTGACAGCCATGAAGATTTCAATGTCAAGGGGTACGACATAGCTGCTAAAGCAATTGCTGAGCTGAAAGGTGAATCCTATAAACTCAGGTTTATATGCCCACCTGGAGGAAAAGGAGATGAAATGGCAGAAAAGTTGTACCGCCATGGCATTAGTCAGAATCAGCTTATTGTTCGTAGCTTTAATGATAACAGAGAAGTCCTAGCCAACTTATTCTGTGAAGTGGATCTTGCAATAATGCCATCCAGGACTGAAGGATTTGGAATAACAGCTCTTGAAGCATTATCTACTGGTCTACCCATACTTGTCAGTGGCAATTCGGGACTTGGAGAAGCTCTGAAGGAAGTGCCTCTAGGTTCCTACAGTGTGGTAGACTCTGAAGATCCTAAAGACTGGGCCAGAGAAATCAAGAATGTATGTCAGAAAAAGAGGGAAGTGCGACTAAAAGAGTCAATGTTTATTCGTGCAAACTATCTTGAGAAGTACAGCTGGGAGGAGCCTTGTAGAAGTCTTGTAGAAAGGATGTACAAACTCACATTTGGTAAGCTAATCTCCTTTAATTTTTTCAACAAAATTTATTTTTATTCAATAAAAATTAATTGATCTTTAATAAAGTAAAAATTTATGTGGTTTTTTATGTGTTTGGTGAAAAAAAAAAGAAAACAAGTGCAATAACAGAAAATGCATTTGCTCTTATAATCACTACCTACCTACCTACCTACCTACCTACCTACCGACCTACCTACCTACATACATACATACATACATACATACCTACCTACCTTGGAATTTTTGTGAGACTGCATTTTTGGATTTCGACTTTGTTTATAGTTGTTTCACCGAAAAGATTTCTTTTTATGAGTAGGTCTCATCCCGACGATCATACCACAAAATTGATTTGAAGCCTTCACGGGGCTTTTTCACTTTTAAGTCAAAATATATAGTTTACAGGGCTCCCACCCAAGATAGCATGTTAAAGCCAGTGATTTTTAAATGTCTCTTTTGGCAGACCTGGTAGCTACGTGTAGGTTTGACTTATTTTACATATTTAGTTACAGGTGGGATCCCCTCGTATGTTCTCGTTGGAGGACCTTCAGTACTCAAAGCATACCAAAGAGGATTAGAATTTGGTAAGACCTATGACAAGCGAACAAAGATTTTATTGATTGGTCAGGATCGTGTTGGTAAAACAAGTCTTCGAAAACATCTCCAAGGTGTAAAATTCGATCGAGATGAAACAAGCACCAGTGGAGTGGAAATGATGCCAGCTGTTAAGAATGCAGCAAAGCAAGCATGGAAAAATCCTGCTTCTTTTGAATCCACTAGTGCATTTCATCACAAATGTGCAGAGCTGATCAACAAGGAGTTATCAAGAAGCTCTCCAGAAAAATCACATTCTGCTCGACAGCTCAGAGGTGAAGATGACATCCCAAACAAAGAGTCAGGAACAGAAGAACCAAGGGGTGATGGGCTCACACCTATAGTTGACACAGAAAGTAAGTAGAGATTACAACAAGCTGATGGGAGGGCCGGATGGAGAACTCTATGGCCAAAGTTAATTAATGACGTCAGAACGAAGCACAGTAATCAGAGTTAATCTGGTCTTTTTTTCATGAATGAGAGCTGCGTGAGAACATTTTCCCGTTCAGCCCTCCCAGGGAGCCATTATTGATGGAAGAAGCAAAGAGGCGAAAGAAAAACGATATATTCCCGTTCGATAATTGTGGATAAGATTGGGACCACAGCCTGTATTGCATAATGCTGGACTGTTAGATTGCCCACCAGCCAGAGAGATGCAAGCACTTACGAATATGGGCAGCTGATCATGACATCATGGGGAAAACGTTTCCTTGCATAATCAAGAGCAAGTTTAATTAAACAGAGTTCCAAAATCAAACAACAATTTAAAAAAAAAAAAAACAGCTAACAAACAAACTGTCCAGTAAGATAATTGTCGATGCTTGTTTGCAGGCACCAAGGATATGAAAAAGCGCCAAGGACATGAACACAAAGCAGAACCAATGCCAAGGAAAGTTTCCTCTTTAGCGAATTCAGGGAGCACTACACCAATTCAAAGTAAGGTGACAATAAAATGAATAAGGGTGATAGATAACTTTCCCCGTTATTCCTACAGCTATCTGAGTTGCATAAGTGGGCACAAGTTTTAAAAGTCAGTGTCACTGAATCATATTAGGATACTTAACTGATCTCCAATTTTTCCCTTGACTGCGATGATTAATTTCACTGAGGTCATCGACAAGATCGTACATGTAATGCAAAATTATGAAGGTTCTCGGAGAAAAAAACTTTTGGTTTAGATAAAGGGGTAAGTTTCTTAAGAGCCATGCACTGACCGTAAATATCGAGAATACGCCGACAGTTGCAACATTTTGTAATTTTATTTTCTCTAAAGGACCCTTTTAATGTACCTTTTTCGAAAATTATATAAAATCGTTCTAGCGCGGTTTTTTTTCCTCCGAAAAATCGAAAAGTTCATAATAAGCCTAAATGGCCGTTGTCCCCAGCGTAAAGCAATGAAAAATGTGCAACTTCGGCCACAGGCAGCCCAAGCTCTCTTTGAGAACCACACAAGGAACACAATTTGCATATCGACTTATAAGGATTTGTATGGGATTTTCTACAAGATAGTCATAGAGATAGTTAAAAGTGAAAATATTGAATAAAAATGGCTTACCTCATTCCATACGTGTATTGCTTGCTCCTGGTGTCGTTATTTTACCGATTTCACTTGATTTAATCGGTTTTTTTTAATCCTGGTTTTCTCTTCTTAAAGATATTAAAAATTAAAAGAAAAAAAATTAAAGAAATTAAAAATTGTCGAATAGATGGATTTTCTGGGCGCAAACCGCCTCCGCGTGGACAGCGGTCGAAATCGTAGTGTGCAGTCTTGACTTCATCTGATAACAGGAAAAACAGTAATGGCAAAGGAAGCTCAAAACGGCAGAAATCGCCAAAAACCACGACGAATACACAAGGAATGAGTAAGTTTTACTGATCTAACGTGTAAAATATTCACATTTCGGAATATGTAGTGTTTTAACTGGACCATATTTTATTTCCTACACTATTCCTTATAACGCATTCAAATTCTCAACGGTTGCTCGCGTAACTTAACACCGCCTCACACAACGCGTGACGCTTTGAAGAAATAATCCTTCGCTTTTGCTCGAGACGTGAACTTGGGACACCTGTGGAACTCTTTGAAGGCTGGACGCGCTGCCCATTGCGGGCCAAGAAAGAAACTTGGAGGAATTAAACTACAAAATGATAACACTTTAAGATGACATATAATTTGGACTGTAGATATATCATACAAGACCTTTTTAAAGGCCTTTAAATGGGTCGCGAGAGCTATTCAGCGGCTCGCTTTGCAGTTTTGACAAAATAGCCCAAACTAATTTTTCAACCTGGATGTGCCGCTTATGGCGGGCAAAAATAGAGACTTGGAGGAATGAAAATACAAGGATAAAGCTTTAAGAGGATGTACATTATGATTTTTAAGTATATAAGGCAGACCTGTTTATAGCCCACTAAATTTGACCTTTATTTTACCACCGCGAAAGAGACGCGAAGTACTTTATTTCAACGGGTCAATATTCAGACTCAAACGTAACAACATAACAAGAAATTAATAATTTCTAAGAGATAAAAGGACCATCTATTAGCACACAAAATTTAAAAGCGGAATTGCATCGCGTTGTAGCATACGAAGTTGCATAATTTTTCATGGCTTTACTGGGGGGACAATGGCCATTTAGGCGTATTTTGAACTTTTCGATTTTCGGAGATAAAAAGCGCGATATAACTTGTTGATATGATTTTCGAAAAAGGTTCATTAAAAGGGTCCTTTAGAAAAAACTAAATGAATTACGAAGTTTTGCAACTGTCGGCAGATTCTCGATATTTACGGTCAGAGGCTATTAAGAAACTGTGGTGCGGTGTCATTGGGGTAACAAGGTAATTTGGTCATATCAACTAAGTTGAAATTGTAAATTGGCCACCATAAAGAGTTAAAAAGCTGACATTTCGCGCTAACGCTCGAAACGTCAGCTTTCCAACGCTTTACGGTGGCCAATTTACATCTTCAACTTAGCTGATATAACCAATTTATCTTAGTTGAAAGAGTTGCCAACGAGAATGTTAAGTGCTTTGCCATGCACTGCAATAGTTTGTACAACACAGCGTCACACCATCGTGATGACGTACACATTTATGACAAATGACCGGTGATGAGATAGTTTCGTGTAGATCTGCCAACTTTAAGATGTTTCAAATGACATACAAGTATAAGTGTTTCTTCAGAGGATTTCAGATTGCTCTAATTCCCGTGAAAGATGGTGCAGCACTCAGAATCTTGATGGTATGCACACGATATGTTTTTAGTTACGTCGAGTAGCCCTCCATGAAGGCTGACCGATTTCTTTAAAGAGTCGACCACCAGAGGCGAGATTTCTCTTCGGGACATTGCTCATAAGATAAAATTCTTTCCAAGCCTTGCACGTTTCATTTGTCTGAGACGTTTGTTGTTGAGGACATTAGATGTAACATTGCCAAATTAAGCAATATTTGTTTTTTGAGCTTCATTCGCGAATTGTCCCTATGGAAAGTAGAGGCTGGCCCGCAGAGATTTTTACATATTTAAAAACTAGAATATTATGACTACCTAGATGGGTAGTTTCAATTCCAGAATCGGTGTACTTTAAGAGAAATTCAGATAAAAGTTTTCCCTGTTTTACCCTACATGAAAAATGACTGAAACTGTACCGTGATAAATGATATTTTGGTGTGTTTACATTCTCTCCCAGGAAAAACTGAATGCATCAAAGGGAAGACAAATTATGTTGCTGTATCTGGTAGAAGTTCCAATCTGCCATGTGTTATTTAGCTTGAGATAGAGAGATAAACATTGTACTCTTTTTTCATTAGATATTTTTGCATGAAAACGAGGTCCCTTCAAACAAGCAGCTGTTGTTACCATGGCAACAAGAGTGCTGCAGCCTTTAATAAGAGCATTTTTGTGCATCCCCCCTGAGTGCCTAACTGAATGCAAGATTTGAAGAGGGTTTGAAATTTTAATTTCCCAAGATTTTTGACTTATTCTTAAATATTGTAGCTAGCCATTGTAACCGAAAAGCCCAAGTTGGTATGTACAGTAAACGTATGTATGTATGCATGCATGTATGCATGTATGTATCCCGCCATCGTTACGACTCGACCCCGTATTTCTTTTATGTGATTTAGTTGAGTGAATGATTTCCACAATTTCTATTTTTTTCCAATCAAACATAGTTGGGTACATCTTGATTAACTCGTTTTTCCAAGTTCTAAAAGGAGTGTCACGTCTTAACAGGCGACAAAAACAGACAGAAAAGTTTTCACGTGAACTGCTGCTGACCGCACGCAGACTGTGTTCAGCCAACTTAAGGATAAATATAAGAGAAAAAAGTTCAACTTAACTTTTCGATGTCACTCTGACCTCATTTTCAAGTCATGAAACAAACTATAATTATCGTGGCTATTACATGTAGAGCATACACGTAGCATTTTGAAAAAAGGCAATGTACAGTACTTGAACAATGGGCAACTACATATTTCTGCAACTTTCCTAACAAAGTGCGACAGAAAATGGGCTTGTTATCAGTGAAATATTGTTTATTAAAAAAAGAAACCTAAACTAGCATTGCCACACTTTCACTGTACATCGCCAACATTCAGACATGTAAAGTACAACAAATATACAGTCATGTATACATATCTTATTAACTAAGCGCGAGGGCCGTACTGGGAGAATACGGCCCGAGGTCTTGACAGTATGGACCGAGCGCAGTGAGGTCCGTACAAAAAAGACCGAGGGCCGATATTCTTCCAGTACGGTCCCGAGCAAGTTTGGCTAATAAGAGATTTATTACACGACTGAAAATCAAAGGGACACAAGCGCGGTATCATTCGGGACCATTCAGGACAGTGCCCGGTCCAATACTGAGAGAATATTGACCGGACAATAGAGCATTTTGATTGGTTGATTTTAGTTATTGGCCCTCTGACTTCCCGAGTCGTGTAATAAACAGTAATATTATAATTCTTAAATATTTTAGTAGCTTATCGTTTATCGTGTAAAACATGCAAAGAAAATCTTGATTTTTTTAACATTCGTTGATGGTGTTTTGGTGACGCCAAACAGTTGTGTCGCATTTCTTTTACTGATACTTATCATTAATTTTAAAAAAAATCAAATTTAATCTTAACACCTTCTTCTCTATTAGAGAGTCATGTACATATAATTGTGAGGTAGAGATTGCTTGAAGAAGAACTTGCAAGTTGTCATTTTTTTTTGTAGCTGTCGAGGGTGACACAAGAAAACAGAACCAGGAGCAGATACCAGTGAAAGTTGCCTCTCTCTTAGGAGGAAAGAATCCGGACAAAGATGACGGCATATGGCCTATAATTTGGGATTTTGCTGGCCAAGCAGTATATCATGCCATTCATCCTATTTTCCTGTCTCAAGAAGCCATATATGTGTTAGCATTGGATCTGACAAGAGAGTTGACTACCCCCGCACAGTGTCGTGTACGGCCTCGTGATCATGCAGAGGTAGAAGTAACATCACCAGACACAGAGGATACTAACCTTGATCACATTTTGAAATGGCTGGACTTGGTACATTGCTTGTCAACTGCAAAGAAACTCGGACGGACAACAGAAGGTGCTTTTCCTCCAGTGATACTTGTGGGTACACATGCTGATATTATAAGGAATTCGGGGCGTGATCCTACCAAAGTAATGGACGCAGTGCTTCACAAGATTTCTGATATGGCCCCACGTGAAATCGTAGATCATATCCATGACAGTTTTGTCATTGATAACACAAAAGCTGGTAATCCAGTTCAGCAAGAGGACCGAAAGATAGTTTCTATGCGTCAGAGAATATTGGAACTGGCTGAAAAGATGCCACACACAAAGAACAAAATTCCTTTGCAGTGGCACTATGTCGAGGAAAAAATCTCTGAAATGGTAGAAAAGAAGGAGCATTATCTTCCTAAAAAGCGTTTTCAAAAGGAAGTTGCAGACGCCCTTTGCCATTTTGATGTCCAAGATGACGTAGAAGGACTTCTTCACTTTTTACGATCTCGTGGAACAGTTATCTATCATGATCACCCTGAAAATCCAGATGGTTTGGTAGTTCTGGATCCACAATGGTTGATTAATGTACTCATTAAGATAATAACAGTGAATCCAACTTGGAAAGCAGAACCTTTTATCAAGAAACATTACCAGGACCTCGGGAATAAAGGATTTCTTTCCAACGTATTGCTCAATTATGCATTTAAAAACTTGAAATTGGAGAGAGCAAGGGAAAATTTACTTAAATTGATGGAAAAGTTTAATCTAATCTGCAACTCTAGAGGCTGCAGAGAGAGAGACTTCCCTTACTTTGTACCCTGTATGCTGACACTCCCAATGAAGGACAAAAGAAGCAAGTACATGGAAAATGGCCCTTTACCAGTCTACCTCACTTTTAACACCAACTATGTTCCAGCTGGTCTATTTTGTAGGCTGATTGCACTTTTCTGGGAGTGGACCTCGCAGCTGTGTGGCATCTGCATAGAACCCACCCTGTTTGCAAAGTCTACTCGATTCAATGTCAGCAAACTCTACCACATTACCTTAGAGGCCCACAAAACTGTGATCAGCTTAAAACTGTGGACAAATGGTGACTCCAATCAAGAGGAAGAGAAAAAACTTTGTAGGCAACTGTTGAGGTAGGCTACAAGCGTGCATAGAAGTTCTTTTTTCCTTTAACCAGAGAGAAAGGAGAATTGGTAATCTAACAACCAAAACTACGACAGTGAGCCTATAATGACAATTTTATGTCGGTCAAGGAGTGGAGACAGGATTTCATCTTTTAGAATGTCTAATACAATAGGTAAAGGAATCCACTTTGCATACTCCAACCTTTCGAGTAGACCTCTTCAAATATTACCCTCTTCTTTCATCACTTAACGTCGATCCTCTCAATTCAAATTCCACCTGACTCCCTTTTCTACCCGCCATCCTCTCTACTCAACTTATTCATCCTTTACTTTGTGGCATGACTAACACATTTTTCGTATTGTTTTTTTTATTTTGTCAGTCATCTAGAACTTTGCAGGACCACATTGCGTAGCACCTGTCAGTGGTTGATATCTGTTTCTTGGAATGTGTCTGTACAATGCACATTGTGCAAACCTTGTCCTGACAAGTGTCTCAATACAGACATTTGTATTTGGCACAAAAAGCAAGGTTGTTGTCACTCTGACTGTGGTCACTACATTTCATTAAGAGACTTTGCTGCAAGTTGTAAGTACTCAGATCATGATGCACCTTCCTTCTGTCCAAAAAAACTGGATCCTTGGACTCAGGTCAGTGAATCTAACGTTTAGCCGGGCTTCCAAAGTAGGGCTTCAGTTTAATAAGTTTACTGCCCTTTACTTTGTTAATATTTTCCCAAAGCATTTTGAATAGATTTTTCACAACTAGGTGGGGACCAGTCATTAAACATATTAGGGAAGGGAAGGAGTGATTTGGTGGGGAAAAGCATGCATAGCCAGAGGTTTTTCGTAGGTTTAAAGAACAAAAAGTTATGGTAAATAAACTTGCATAAATTTTACCCTGTCAAAAATAGGGTCAATTAAATAGTGCGCGTAGTGGAAATTATTTACATTGATTGCATTATGACCGGTTATATTGTACTTACAGTAGTTCTTCTGGACATAGATACATTTTTGTAGTTATCTTGTAGTATCATACTGTCTAGAAGAAGGTACAAGCTTGTAAAAAGAATCAGATATTTCAAGTCTACCAGTCCCATTCAGGTCCAGGATTACCTTCCACAGCGCAATCATGTCGCACAAAATGTGTCTATTTATTGTCTGTTTATTGTGCACTACACAAAACACTTAAAAGAAAAAATAAATCAGTTTTTTCGTGCTCTTAGATCAGGTTAATTGCAAATGCATCAGAAGCCAGGGTAATTAACCTCTCATGAGGCCATTATCTGCAATGCTGATGACTTGGCCATTACGAATAATGAAAGGGCTGTTAAATTTCAGTAAAGCCAACACTTAGGAAGTTCATGTTAACGGTGTGCTCACCATGACTGTGAAATGCAATGTACTAAAATAAGACAGCCGCGCTGCAATTAATCTTAACTTAATCCCACCTTTCAAATCGAATATCGAAAAGCATTCCATGCTTATAGAGGTTCAGTTTTGTGGAATTATCTGCCAATCGAGTGCTGTAATGCGCATAGTGTCAAAAGTTTCTCCAAGATAATTAAGAAGCTTCCTTTGGTCAGGGACATTGACTCCTGTAATTTATTCTCTAAAAAGATAGCTCCTCTCTAAAAGAAGTATTTTAGGTGTATAATTTTATTAGTTAGGTACTACCATTTATTATTCATATAAACATTATCTTAAGTTTATATATAAGTCTTATTTTATACTATATTACAACTATTGTTTATGTATTTTTTTATTTTATACACGACTCCACAAGCTGCACAGCTTCAATACTTATCGTGTCTAAATAAAGATTTTGCTTACTGATTTACTTACTAACTAAACACTGAGACTAGGAGATTCAAAGGATGTGGGAAATGTGGTTTGCAAAGAAAACACATTCATCTGGATTTTCTCGACAATTTCGGGTATTTGCATAGAAAATAGATAACTCACGGCATTGGGATTATATGATAATAGTAAGTTTAATTTCTTCGTTTTGTGAAACGAGTGTATTGCAGTTTCTTTGTTAGTTCTCCACCAATTCACGAGCTAGCGTTCATTCGGGCATGATACACAAGTTTTAGATATTTCTTTAATTTTTAAAGAGCTTTCTAAACCCCTTTCTACATCGCTTTGATCTTTCATCGCTAAATCCCCTAAATCATCGTCCTTGTTAGCCAATTATTATTTTTTTTAAATTACTGATTTTTGTTGTTCCTTCGGGCTCCTAAAATTGCGCGTATTTCCCCCCAATTTGCAGGCTTTGTCCAAATTCGAAAAAGGAAATGGTAAGTTTCTGGTGTTTTTCTTTTTTTAGTGGTTGTTGTAATGATTAGAAATGTAGATATTCATTAATCTTAATTTTACAAACCTAGAACTGCACTATCTGATCTATATATATACTTTCTGCATTCTGCATCTAGCATTGTGCGTAGCTCACTAGGCTCTTCTAGTTAGAGCACTTTGGCATGGCTTAGACGATACCACAATTGTGGGATCGTTTGGGATCCATATCGGTTCTCCCCCATCCTAGCATCAGCACTGCATTCATGAGGCCCAGAAGGCCAAAACAGTACTGTCTGCAGTTATATATCTATATATATTTAACAATTATCCGCCGAAGGCGATGTGAATATCGTCGAATAATCCCCGAGACGAAGGCAAGGGGATTACTCTACAATATTCACCAAACCTGAGGCGAATAATTGTTTTGGTATAATTTCAGAGCTGAACAGAGAAATTTCTGAAATTATAACATTTTAGTAACATTTATTAACATTTTATTTTATCAATTTATATAAACCGCGTGCAGCGGCTTATATAGCATCATATAAGGAACCGCTCGACCAATCAGATTACTGGAAACTCTTTGCTCAGCTCTGAAATTATACTAAATATATATATATATATATACATGTAGAAAATAATGGCTGGAAAATCATGGCTGGCGCCAGGCCGTACTTGAATACAACAGATGCAATCTTTGCATAACAGGAAAATTCTTCATCATATGCAGAGCAGGGGCGGGCACCCTAAACAAAAGGAATGAACTGGCGCGTGCGTGCCGGCACTCAACTAAATACTTGATAAGGCATGCTTGAACCACCAACTTATAACAGGATCGTTAGTCAACCAGTATTTCATGCACCTGACGAGAGAGGACTACCAGACCCTTTCGAAACAGTTCTGTAGTGCGAAGTTTTAATTTTTATTTTCCTATACTATTGATTATATAGATAAATAAATAGATAGATAGATAACTTTCCATTCATTCTCCTAGGCTCAGAAACTGTGAATGGTGTAAAAGATCATTAACAGGAATCCATTGGCAATCCACCTCACCTCAATTTTAAGCTTCCAGATTTAAAGGACCTTTTTACGTCAGACAGCTGCTGGAGCGATTTTGAACTTCCAGTCGATATCCTGTTGTTAACGGTGGAGGACTGTGAGTTCTTAGCATGTTTGCACTATATCGATCAACCCTCAAGGAGGTACTACAAAAGCACTGGGTATGTGTACTACGGGTCCATGGGACATCACCAGGAGAAGAAGTTGAAAACTGCTTTGGTCAAGTGTACCAGAGGTTCTGCAGTTCCTGACGGTTCTTTGATTGTTGTCAATGATGTAATTCGAGCTCTGGGACCCAAAGTTGTGTTTTCTGTTGGTACTTGCATTGGGTTGACTCCTAAGGAAATCAGGCTAGGAGACGTAGTTCTGTCTTCAAAGTTGACAACGCTTGCCCACAAAACTCCTGTTAGTAGGGATATTGGCAACCTTATCAAACATGCAGCTGATGGCTGGAGAGCACCCTTGAAAGACCCTCAAGCTCGTAAAGTAAACGTGAAATGTGACGGTACTATCTTAAGTATTCCACCCTTACAGGCAAGCAGTGAGAACATAATTCAGAAATATTCTGAAGCAACTGCAGTGGAGGTGGAAGGTGAAGGTAAGAGTTACATCTTAAATAACACAACAACGCGTGGAGCAGTCTGAGGTATCCGTCAAATCTGGCTGCAGCTATAAACATTGCAATTTTAGCGAGGCAATTTTGTCGAGTCACAACCCTTTCCGAAATCATTGTGTTACGTCTTGGACCGACTTGAAAGGCGTAATAATGTGGGTAAAGTACTTAAACCCTTCTTCCAGAAGAGGTTCGGGTTTTTGTATCACTTTAATAACACAAGACGCTAGAATTAAGGGCACAGCATCGAAAACACTACTCTAGTTATCGCTTCTCTCTATCTTAGGGGTATTTACAGCAGCTCATCATCTGAAAACGGAATGGGTGGTTGTAAAAGGCATCAAATGCTATGCCAGCGAGAATCAGTCGTCAAGCTATGAGTGGGATGTATTCGCAAGTGTAATGGCAGCCTCTGTTGTGTCCAACATTTTGAGGAATCCAAGCGTATTCCAACATTGGAGCCATTATAACGAAGGTAACTTTCCTCTAAAGGCTGATAGTTTCGAAAGAAACTGTTTGGGGCTGCGTCGGTGGGAGTAACGAAATAATTTGAATATATCAACAAATTTCAAATGCGTATGATGCACGATCCTTGCAGTAGATAGCGCTATTTATGCAATAGCGAAAATCAGACCTGAAAAAAATCAGGCCTGTACGGGACTCGAACCACTGACCTCTGCGATACTAGTGCAGCGCTCTATCAATTGAGCTAACAAGCCAACTGGGAGCAGGCCGTTAAGTTGATTCGTAATAAACCCGTGAAAGTGATAAATGAGATACAATGAAATATATGAAGTTCATATATTTTTTTGAACTGCGGTATTAGATACGTTAGCTCAATTGGTAGAGCGCTGCACTAGTATTGCAGAGGTCAGTGGTTCGAGTCCCGTACAGGCCTGATTTTTTTCAGGTCTGATTTTCGCTGTTGCATAAATAGCGCTCTCTACTGCGAGGATCGTGCATCATACGTATCTAATACCGCAGTTCAAAATATATGAACTTCATATATTTCATTGTATCTCATTTATCACTTACCTAGTTTTGCCAGCAATCAACACTCCCTCAAGAATACGATCAACCAACTCATAACTGGACAAGAATTGCCGGCCACAGCAAAAAAATCTCATCATAACCACTCCTAGAACCTCTCGTATTTACTTTTTACCTAAAACTCACAAACCTAACAACACGGATCGGCCCATTGTCTCGGCTTGCAGTTGCCCTACCGAGAACTTATCTCCAGCTATCTAGACAAAATTATGGCTCCCATCGTCAAAACTTTACCTTCATATATTAAAGACATCCAACACACTCTTTAAATTTTTCGAGACTTTAATTTCCTTGGCCAAAACAAACTTCTTTTCACCATGGATATAACGTCTCTTTACACTGTCATACCTAATGGCGAAGGCCTTCTGGCCCTTAAACATTTTTTTGATCAACGTACTGTTACGTGCACGAATGACCAACAAATGTCCGCTAACAAAGCATATATGAAAATAGATTCCCGAGTACGATATATGGCACGCAACAAAAATGTAACAACAAGCAGTTACCCATTTTAACTATTATTTAATTAGGTTTACATGGTTTAATCTACTTAGGTTAGAGATTAAGTTAAGCAGTTCATAAAGCAGGCTTACAATCCTTCATGCCGTAGAAGTGTTCGTCGTCTTGATCAACTTCCAATTCCAAGATCCGCCGACTGAAGACCACAGCGCTTGGCTTTCTTGATTTATCGCATTCTTTCCTTGTACACAAACTCTTCCGGAGGACTCCATAGTAAACTCTGTATTCTCTATCTTCTTCCTCTCTCGACTATCGTCTTTTTCATCTCTTTCCTCTCTCCGGATATCGCAAGGTCAAAAGGTCATAGCCTTGTCATATCATAACTTCCAAAAGTTCAGTCAGCAAGCCACGAGGGTAAGCCCTCGGGCAAATCTCCTTTGTACTTCTCACAAGCCAGCTTTTATACATTTACTTTAGTTATCTAGAATGTTCTATTACTATTTATAGCGTATTACAAGTTGTACTATTTTTGGAAACTGCTGAGTTACATGAAAGAAGTTTCTGGAATATTACTGATTATAGATAATTCTAGAAAAGTCTGGGATTGCGTTACAGATTCAGTAAAAATAATTCGATCCTCGTAACAGTACTGATAAGGAACCTAAATCTGAAACACTACTACGATTAGCCGAACTAGTGCTCAAACTCAATTGTTTTTCATTCGGAAACAACTTCTTCAAACTAATCAAAGGTGTAGCCATGGGCACCAAAATGGGACCTAACTATGTCAATCTTTTTGTAGGTTTTGTCGAACATCAATTTTTCAGCCAATACAACGGGTCCAGACCTGAACTCTACGGTCGCTACATCGACGACTGTATCGGCGCTACCTCCTCTACCGGAGAGGAGCTCACTCAATTCATAACCGCAGTCAATTCTTTTCACCCGGCTCTGAATTATACCTGGGAAATTTCTGACAATTCTTTATCCTCTTTAGACATCAAAGTTTCAATTGAAGGTAACGGTTTATGCACTAGTGTGTATTACAAACCGACAGACTCGCATAATTACTTGTTATATTCGTCTTCGCATCCATCTCACGTTAAGAATTCCATTCCTTTTTCTCCGTTTCTAAGACTTCGTCGTTTATGTAGTGATGACTCTGATATCCACCACAAATCAGAGTCAATGTGCCAGTTTTTCGATAAACGTGGTTACCCTGTTTCTGTCGTTCAAGCGGGTTACCACCGCGCCCAACTTATTGATCGACATTCAGCACTACAAACGTCGCATAAGGAAGACTCCGACCGCATTCCATTCACTTTCACGTTTCACCCTCACAACCACTCAGTTAAATCCATCATTCTTAAAAACTTTAAATTACTTCAAAACGATTCAGAGACAAGCACTATCTTTTCGCAGCCTCCGCTCATTTCATTCAAACGCGACAAAAACAGGCAATTTTTTGGTCAGAAGTTCTTTTCAGACTAATGATTAACCAGGCACTTTTAAATGCGCTCGTGCACGACGCAAAACGTGTCCTTTCATTCACAACACTGATAAAATATCGGGACCTAAACGATCCATTAAGATCACCGATCACTTCACGTGCACCTCCGCCAATGTAATCTATTGCATAACTTGCACTTATTGCAAAAAGATATACATCGGCGAAACAGGTAGAAGACTACGTGACCGATTCCGAGAACACCTTCGAGACGTGGAAAGGAATGACAAGGACACATCGAAACCAGTCGCTAGACATTTTAGTTTACCTAATCATTCTAAGCAACATATGGCAATCTGCGGTCTTTCCTTACACTTAGGTAGCACGGAAAGCCGTAAAAATCTTGAACAAAAGCTCATCTTTCAAACTGGCAGTTTAAATCCCACAGGGATCAACGAACGCTCTTCATTCCACCAATTTATTCTTGTTTTTCTCGTTGCCATGTTCCCACCAATAACGTAGCTCCATTTTCTGCCTTTAAAAGCACACACAACCCACAATTCCTCTATTCGCTCCGACGAAGGGCTAACGCTCGAAACGTCAGCTTTTATAATTGTTACGGTGGCCAATTTACCATTTCAACTTTGTTGATATATCCAAATTATAACTTTCCTCTAGTTCTCTCTTTTCCCTGAACGCTTTGATTTCCGTTTTCACCTACCTAGACAACAAGAAAGGTTTTAGAACAACGCTTGTCCTTATATCTAAGACAACAAGGACGTGTTTACTTTTAAACCAACAGAGGACCAGTCAAAATATTGGTTATTTGTAGAGCTAACTAAGAGTTCATATCTGGTAAACCTTATTAGAATACATATGATGCACGATCCTCGCAGTAGAGAGCGCTATTTATGCAATAGCGAAAATCAGACCTGAAAAAAAAAAAAAATCAGGCCTGTACGGGATTCGAACCACTGACCTCTGCGATACTAGTGCAGCGCTCTACCAATTGAGCTAACAAACCAACTGGGAGCAGGCCGTTAAGTTGATTAGTAATAAACCCGTGATGATAAATCAGATACAATGTATATATGAAGTTCATATATTTTGAACTGCGGTATTAGCTACGTATGATGCACGATCATCGCAGTAGAGAGCGCTATTTATGCAATAGCGAAAATCAGACCTGAAAAAAAAAATCAGGCCTGTACGGGACTCGAACCACTGACCTCTGCGATACTAGTGCAGCGCTCTACCAATTGAGCTAACAAGCCAACTGGGAACAGGCCGTTAAGTTGATTCGTAATAAACCCGTGATGATAAATCAGATACAATGTATATATGAAGTTCATATATTTTGAACTGCGGTATTAGATACGTATGATGCACGATCCTCGCAGTAGAGAGCGCTATTTATGCAATAGTGAATATCAGACCTGAAAAAAAATCAGGCTTGTACGAGATTCGAACCACATCTAACGACCTGCTCCCTGTTGGCTTGTTAGCTCAATTGGTAGAGCGCTGCACTAGTATCGCAGAGGTCAGTGGTTCGAGTCCCGTACAGGCCAGATTTTTTTTTTCAGGTCTGATTTTCGCTATTGCATAAATAGCGCCATCTACTGCGAGGATCGTGCATCATACGTATCTAATACCGCAGTTCAAAATATATGAACCTCATATATACATTGTATCTTAGGAGAATAATTGTTAAAGTTAACTAGCTTTTAGTTTGGTTTTACAACAACTGGAAGACAAAATCAGCCTCCTTTGTAGTCTTATCTGCTAGTCTCCCCATTCTTGTGGGTGGAAACTCGAGACTCGCTGAAGCACGAATGGAAGGGAAATTTGTTAAATTTTACTGAGTTTCGAGGATGCTAATGACTGGGAAAAAAATCAAAACCACTTGCCAGATCGGAAAGAGTGGAAATTGCGACTTGAAGAGATTCGACAACTACAGACATTCTGGAAAGCGTATTACTGCTAGGAGAGTCAGTGTAAAGACTTTGTGGTGAAAATGGTAAAGATGGTTTATGGTATACATGTGATATACGATTGTTTTTTGATTGCGTTTTCGGCAGGAAGGATGTATACAACACATAGTGGGAACAGATTATTCAGTCTGATTCTGCCTGATTGTTTTTTTTAGTGATACATGGGAGTAACAGCATCGATTGAGACTTAATTCACTTAAAAATCTTGTAAGGAACTATATCAATTCAATTTCTTTGGCAGCATTTCAAGTGCCCTTGACCTGCATTGAAGAATCAATCTCCCTTTCCAATCAGGATTACATGAAATTCTCCATTGCTTTTTACTCTGATTCATTTTACGTCGTGTTTTGCTGTCCTAATTTAGTTTCAGTCCTCAAAACTGCATTTGCAAGCCCACCCCATTGTTTTTCACTCTTGACTAGAATAACCTTTATGATGTTGATTTGTCCCCCTTGTCGTCTAGCTCAACCTTTGCGTTTAAAATTGGATGAAGTGAAGACGAACACCAGATGGAACGCACTCATTAAGGTGGCCGTGGTTGTAGGCCTTCTAGCCGCTTTTATTTCTGTCCTACTCCATATAGGGTGGATTGGTTCCTAAAATGCTCAGCTGTATTGGATCATTGTGACATTTCAACTTACAAACAAGTTGTAAAATGGTATTAAAATGTTTAATAATTTTGGTACTGAAATAATAAGTTGTAGTAATAGTAAGAAAACAAAAATGAATATCAAATAAGTTGTAAAACGGAAATTAAAATATCTGATAATTTTGGCAATGAAGATAATAGGCTAACTTCCAAGTGTAGAAATTAATGAATCACGTTGAACTTAAGATTTTCGAAAAGCTCTCATGTTTCTAGACCATTAGCTAGAGCAGCCTTTTTTAAGGAAGTAGCTAGATAGATGTTGGTAGTCATTTTTCTCAAGAAGAACTAAAAAGGTGGAGAAAACTAAGCTGTGAGCAGGAACAGGACTAATTAAAAATCTCAGAATACCATTTTATAAGAAGAACTTAAGGTGGCTTAAAGACGTTTGCAACACTGTTTCTGCAATGAGGCGTCTACTTCCTACACTTCTACTCTGTATCGGTTGTTCTTAATGGATGGTCTAATCTTTGTAAAGCGTGTCTGATCTTGAATACCTACTTTGCCAGACAAGACACTGTAAAGTAAATAATGAAATACGAGTCCGGTTACCGCTAGAATTTATTGTTAATAATTAGTTCACAAGGGTATCTTGAAGGCGTAAAATTTCATTGGTATTATATGTGTTCCTTGAACTAACTTTTTAACAGAACGAAAACACGTCATTTTCTTTTGTAACTATTATATCCTGTCAAAAACCTCTTTTTTTAGTAAGTCTTTGACCAGTATCTCAATGGTGTTGTAATGGTTGGGAATCTACACGTTTTGTCTCTTTAATAATGTCTTAATGATGGATTTATAGTATGACGACACCGTCCCATGTTTTTTTTCCAGGCTCTCGAAATAAATGTCATTCTTGATTCTTATTTTATCAAAGTATTTTCGCCTAAAAAATAGAGAATCCTCGACTGTACTCTCTTTTGTTGTTAAGCAAGCAGGAAGGGGCAAGAGCATGAAAAAGTGAAAGGAGAAACAAGAGACGTGGTCAAGCGTCTTCCTCCAGTGTTTTGTGCTCTATCCGCTACCTAAGTTCTTTACAACAGAACAGAGCGCAGTCAAGGCTTCTCCATTTGTGTTATAGCGAAGAATTCGTTAAATTCCCAATTTTCAAAACAAGCTTTATGCCCAACTGTTGGCAACTTTCTTTGAATTGCGTGTTGTGCTACTATGTATAATGGCACGAGACACGGTACAAAGAGAGTCGCCAAGATAGCGTTAAACCACCGTAGGGGTCATTAATTGGCTTATTTGCTAGACCACAGGTTCAATATATCCTTTATTAATTGCAATCAACTTGACTGCCGATTGAAAGGAAGAGCAAACGTGATAGGCTAAAAGACTTTGGGAAAGTTTGGCAAAATTTATTGTGAAACCTAAATGCAACATCGACCAAAAATGGAAAATTTTCCCAATATCGTTTTCAGTTACGAGACTCATGATCACGAAGACACAATTATAGGACAAACAAAAAATGTAACTTCTCAAAATATTGACCGTGAAAATGTGACAAGAAGTTTTCCAGAGGAAGGCAATAAACCAAGAGGAATAACTTCTTTTTCTTCTATGTGCGTGGAGAAGTCTTCTCAGCTTTAGTTGATGGAGACCAATAGAAAGAACTTGAAACGCAAGTCTATTCTTATGCAGATCGCTAAAGAATTCTCAGTTTTCCATCCAAACTCGTGACTCTTGCAGAATTGCAATGAAAATAACCAGAGTCTTGTGAGTGTCTTGTATTTTTCTGCCCAATCAATTTTGAAAGCTATGTCCCTGTCCCTGTTAAGTTTGACCCATCGGTGACATCGGTACCCCCTGCCTTTCCTCATTGACATCATATCTTAGTTGAAAAAAATTTAATAAAAAAGCTAACACAGGAAACCACGTATGATATTATTTGGGGGATAATATATTCATGTTTCTGAAACAGAAACTAATCTTTCCATTCCGGTTTCCGTCACGTATCTGGTTTCGCCACTTTCATGTAACCATGCTCTTAAGGATATAAGAATTGCTTTGAAACAAATGAAAGTGTGGCTGATCCCAAACCACTAAATGGCTATATTTGCAATTTTTTTTTTTATGCTAAAAGCAGACGCACGGCCCGCAAGTTTCGAAGGAAGGGAATAATTTCTTGTCGCGTCTGCAAGCATGTCTTTGCTTTATCTAGCAAGTCAATTTTTGGGAACAGAGCGCCCAACGAAATTGTCTGCGAACCTTGTTTCGTCGATCACCAATCGGCCGTTATTGGCATTTTGTGAAACTAGGCATTTAGCGAGAACAGTTTTCGAAGAGAGGGAAGAATTTCTTGTCGCGTCTGTAAGCCTGGTTTTGCTTTATCTAGCGAGACAATTTTCGGGAGCAGAGCGCCTAAAGAAGTCTGCGAACCTTGTTTCGGCGATTACCAATCGGCCGTTATTGGTGTTTTGCAAAACAAGGCGTCTATCGAGGACAGCTTTAGAAGAGAAGGAATAAATCTTAGTGGTATCGTTAACTCGGTGGACGGTAATTTCCTTATCGATTAATGTTTAGTTTCGTTTAGTCACGTTTCGTTTCGTTTCGTTTAGTTTCGCGGAATACCGGAGTAAGCGTACTATTATTGGATATAAGTAAACTGAAGCAAAACAATAGATTACCTTTGGGACTTCGGCTTTGTTTTTGATTGGTATGGGGTTATACGGAAATTTTTCCTTAGATATATAGGTCTCTTTGCAACACTCTATGCATAACAATAAATGTAGGGGGTTGTTTGGAAATCTTGCCAGTAATTTTCATCAGAAGGCGATACTGAGAAAAAAACCACTTAGTTCTTTGTTAATGCACAATACAGTGCCACTTTTGCAGTGTATATACATAAATAATTTGAATATATCAACAAAGTTGGAATGTTAAATTGGCCACCGTTACTATTATAAAATCTGACGTTTCGAGCGTTAGCCCCTCGTCGGAGCGAATAGGGGAATTGTGGGTTGTGTGTGCTTTTAAAGGCAGACAAAGGAGCTACGTGATTGGTGGGAACATGGCAACGAGAAAAACACGAATAAACTAGTGGGATGAAAAGCGTTCGTTGATACCTGTGGGATTTAGACTGCCGGTTTGAAAGATGAGCTTTTGTTCAAGAGTTTTCCGGCTTTCCGTGCTACTTAAGTGCAAGGAAAGACCGCAGATTACTATGTGTTGCTTAGAATGGTTAGGTAAATTAAAATATCTAGCGACTGGTTTCGATGTGTCCTTGTCATTCCTCTCCACGTCGCGAAGGTGTTCTCGGGATCGGTCACCTAGTCTTCTGCCTGTTTCGCCGATGTATATCTTTTTGCAATAGGTGCAAGTTATGCAACAGATTACATTGGCGGAGGTGCACGTGAAGTGATCGGTGATCTTAATGGATCGTTTGGGTCCCGATATTTTGTTAGTGTTGTGAATGAAAGGACACGTTTTGCATCGTGCACGAGCGCATTTAAAAGTGCCTGGTTGGTCATTAGTCTGAAAAGAACTTCTGACCAAAAAATTGCCTATGTTTTTGTCGCGTTTGAATGAAATGAACGGAGGCTGCGAAAAGATAATGCTTGTCTCTGGATCGCTTTGAAGTAATTTAAAGTTTTTAAGAATAATGCATTTAACTGAGTGGTTACGAGGGTGAAACGTGAGTGTGAATGGAATGCGGTCGGAAGCTTCCTTTTGTGACGTTTTTAGTGCTGAATGTCGATCAGTAAGTTGGGCGCGGTGGTAACCCGCTTGAACGACAGAATCTGGATAACCACGTTTATCGAAAAACTGGCACATTAACTCTGATTTGTGGTGGAAATCAGAGTCATCATTACATAAACTATATACATGATTAGAGTGGCTCCTTTAGCTTGATTGTGGATGGAAGAGCAAGGAAAATTCTCTCTGTGTATTAAGTCTTTGAACTATGTACTTTAGTGCATGGCTAGTCTGGCTTGTTTGCCTCGGTAGTGGTACATGTAACAAAGGAGCAAACGTGTGACATCTGCAAATAAGCCGGCTTGTTTGGTGACTGGTTAATAGCAGTTGTCCTGTATTCTTCTTTCGAGTTCACAATCGTCCGCTGAACCGCAATGCAACTGGTTTTGGTTTAAAGTAACTCTGAAACTTTAAAACTAAAGATGAAAGTGGGTTGCACTGAATTAAGTAACGGTCAACTTCTGACTTCCTTAAATTAGAATTTACTTAGCTACATGTCAGGTTCATAAGCTAAGTTTTAAAAATTAAATCAAAGAGCCAGATAACTTGGGCGGCGAGACATGAGTTGCTTCACTGGGGAGCAAGCTGAGTGTATCTTTATCTCGTCTACCTTTGTTGAAGATTAGAGTGCTCTCGATGAAACACTTGGCTACACCTCATGTGCCACATTTTTATTCTTACCATAAAAATTATTTTGACATCATCTGTGATCTGTTACTGAACAGATGCTCGACAGAATGGAATCTAAGTTATCGAAATGTCCCTCCAAAGCTACATAGTGTTTCCTTGCTGCATTAGAATTTAGTTAGTCTGTGAAAAGCATGCAAATCTTTGTTTGTCTGGGAACCATTTCCTCTTCAAAAGAAAACATTTCCCAGCTCTGAATTCTGATCAGACTGACCTTTTTAGAAATATCAATACTCTAGTTGAATACAAGTACATGTATGTTTTAAAATCAAACAGTATTTGAAGAGGAAAGCCTGAGATTATCCCTGTGAAAAGAGCCTCCTTTCAGGGCTCAACACTAATGGCAGCGAACTAGCCACAGAATGGTAGAAATTCAGTTTTGGCCAGTGGTTTTCCAATTCCACCAGCCAGTTTGGCTAGTAAACAAACTGAAATTGTCATAACATGTAGGTTGTCATTAGCCACTTGGCTAGTAAGTTGAAAAGTTAGTGTTGAGAACTACTTATGTTCTGGACATGGCTCTACTTTGTGATTCTCTAACAGTTTTTTTCATAATGATGCAGTGTTTTTCAAATTTTCTCTCCTTTAAGCAACCGCTGTTCGAATCTTTAACGATGTAAGGGACCAAGGGCACTTTGAAGTTCAGGTACTTTAAAAACTGTCATGTTTTGTAGTTCCAACAAGTGAATACCTACTTGATGGTATCATTCACTCAGATGACAAAGAGACTTGCTTCACAGAAGAAGTAGTTCTACAACATTTGGTGTGAAAATGTAAATGAAAGTCTTTTTTGAATAATTTTTTTCAAGTGATTAAAAATTGAGAATAAAAGTGCAATTGAGGACCCGTAACGTATTGAATAATTTACAATTTGTTCTTTTAACGAACTTTGTTTATTCGCCTTTTTATTGACTGATGAGAAAAAATGTCACTTTTTCCTTCATTAAAGGTGATGTTGTAAGGGAGAGGTGACAAGTAACTTATCTGTCTAAAAACTAGTCAACCAGAGTCATGTGGACTATTTGTTACCAGGCTAGTGAATTACGTACGATTAATTGTGCTTGTCACACTTTTTATTGACTGTATCCCGAGAAATTGGTAGAGTGATTCCTTTCAGATACTGATGCTTTGAAATGTTTTCCTTTCTTTTTACGAGTATAAATATAACCCCTTTTCAATCGATTTAACCTATCAAGTCCCACGAGTGACCACGACCCAATTTCTCCTCTCAATCTCAACGCAGTATGGTCCGGTCCTTTTTACAGTGGTGGGCTTGGTGGCCAAGCCTTTGAGTGGGAGTGAGGCTAAGAGTGACCCTGTTGTGATAGAGACCTGTATCTAGTTAGCATGATAACAAAGAAATTTGCATTTGAAAAGCAGCAACATCTCTATCATAACAAGGTCACCCTTAGCCTCACTCCTGTTCAAAGGCTTGGCCAACAAGCCCACAACTGTAAAAAGGAATATTAGCAAAAATGTGATGGGAATCAAGAAAAATGTTACTTAGGAGATAACTAGTTGATTCAATGCCAAATTCGCTGGGCTAACTTCGTAAGAATTGTATGACAGACAGTAAGAAGAATTATTAAAAGAGATCTTGGGAGTGAAAGGGTTCAAAAAGTGTCGATGTATTCCATTAAAGTTTTCCTTTTATACTCTCTGAAGTATTTATTTACCTTTGTTTTCTTCGGGAGATTGGTTACTGATCCCCTGATTCTGTACTAGGTCTTGTCTCCATGTTGGTGGCTAACTTATTTTGTTGGGAAATCTCGTTATAAGTGAGTTCTTTTAATATTGTTATTCCCTTTTGATGTCCATGGTGAGTCAAATACCTGGATAAAAAGGAAGCTAAATAGATAACTTAGAGTAAGGGAAATTGGAGGGGGCAGAGGGGGGCGGGGGAAATGTTCCTCTGCCAAGCATCCTCTCTTCTTGGCCTCGTGTGGAGACAATTAGCAATTGACCATGTTGGGATGACAGGTCTGCTACTTATTGAAATAGATTGTTTTTCAAAAATGTAAGACATGGAATTTAAAAAGATTGCTTGAATTTTGTAGTAAGGTGAAAGTAAAGTGGTACATCTGTATATCAGAGTGTAGAAATTCATGTAAACTAGCTGCTGTTTTGAATCATGCCGTTCCTCAATCACAGAAGATTGAAAATTGCATTACTTGAAATATGAAGATTACCATTTTTATGGTTAGGGTAAGTTTGTTAAGAACACGTTGACCTTTACATCTCAGGCTGTGTGGTGAATTCATTTTCCTTTACAGCCAATGACATCATCACCTGCACCATTATTACCTTCTACCCTGGAGACATTCAACTATGCTCGACTTTGTCGCTTTCTGGTCGATGTTGGATCCCCCATCTTAAGAGACACTTTTGATACCATACACCCTCCAGTAGAAATTCAATCAGTCTTGAGGCATCATGCAGAGCATGCAGCATTACAGTCTCTATAGGAGAGGAGAGTCATGAGTTTTACACAACGGGGAACGTTGTATCCAACTGTTCCATCATCTGTGCGTTGACTCCTCCCAGGACTGGATGGGATAGTCTACCACTTAACTTAGATTTTAGCAAGGATGCCAACATAGTCAGGCTAAAGTACTTCAATGATGATGTGTACAGCCATGCCAACCAAGCATCTGTGGACGATGCAACATTCAACATCTACTGGCAGGATATCAGTGCTGCCAACATAGTTCTGGGAGGATTTGGTTATAGATCTGCTATCGGTAAGCTTAAGAATAAGTGTATGGACCCTCCTATGGAAGTGAAAGTGAAAAAAATGATGAGAGAGATTCAAGGTATTGTACATTAATTAATATACTCTAGTTTACACACGCCGTGATTTTTCTAGCCAGAGATATGAAATCAGAACATCGAACCCCTGCAGAGGTTGGACATTACCTCTAGAAGAACCTTTTATTATGGAATAGGTTAGCATAAGGAAAAAGGTTATAATTATATCATGTTGTATGTATCATAATGTGCAGACAAAGTCACATATGAAATTGAACAGACAAGAATTCAGGTTAAAAAAACTTAGTTACAAGTTGGACACCTTGCTACTACAACAAGGAGAAACAAAGAGTCGAGGTCAGTAGTAGAGGAAGAGGATATTTCAGTGGTTTAAGAAATAAAAAAAGACAACCATCCAAAATTAATATAAAAAACACTCTATTACGTAAGGTAATGGCAATGGCTGAATGTGTTGTTCTAAATATGCTTTTCGTGAATGTGAATGAAATAGGAAAACAAACTGTTTTTGTTACATGTGTTTGAACTCTGGTTTGAAAATATGAAGGTTTTATTGATGAAAAGCTCGAAAACCTTGCACTAATGGTGTGACTAGACTAAGCAAAAAATCAGCTACTGATAGAAAGCAAAGAGCTGAGGAAAAATTGTACCAGTGATTCCACAGACTGAGTTTCCAGCCTGTTAATACAGGGTTTTGCTCTATTTAATTTACACGGAGATCCTTTATTGGATTGTAAACCCAACCATGTCTTCTGATGACATTTGTCTCTCCTAGAAAATTTCAGAAGTGGTTTTTACCAGCTGAGGGCTGATGTCGGAAAATTAATTGACTCTTCAGCGGCTTTGAAGGCACTACAAGTTACAAAGGATTAAGGTAAGTTGCGTCCAAAATATAGTATTACGATAATTAAGCCAGTCTTTTTGAGGATAATATTTGGCATTAACAAATTGTTTATGGTGGCCACAGGTAGTAACTAACAACTCCATACATTTTTCTGCGTCCCAGAGGTTTGATTTTTTAATGTTTAAAGCAGAAGGGTGACCGGCTGCCGCCGGTGGGCAAAACATTTTAAACTTCTTTATGTGATTAACTTTCCTGCAGATGGTCAAACCAAATGGGCAAAACCTTCCTCACAACCGGCCCTTAATGCAACCTTTAGACTGCCTCCCCCCTCCCCCCTACTTGATGGTGGTTGTCTTTATCTTGAAAATTGAATACAACTTGCTCATTGTGCTAGGAAAAAACTAGGTTAAAAGAGTGTGTACCAAATTTTTATGCAAGGATTGTAATGTCACTGCTGAGCTGCAAGAATTTGAACCATTGGACTAAATACTAACCATGTGACTCCCAGAGGTGATCAAACTGTGACTTCTCACCGTGATATCTTCGCATTATTTAGCAAAAGGTTTGAGGGAATACTCAAACTTATCAGATAATTAGTAATTAGTAAATTTGTTCGAAAAATTAGTTTTCGGTCGAGAAGCGAAGCTAGAGAAGCTAGTGTAAAATTTCGAGGACAATCTCTCAGTCAAGAACATTATCAGCTGACATGCCAGCAAGTAAGAAAGCGGTTTATTTATTTCATAACCCTCCCATTACTTTTGTATCGCTCGTTGACAGCAAAATGTTGTTGACTTTTTTTTTGTACTTTCCAAGGCAGCGTTTGAGATCAACAGCCTGTTTCCATCTTTCTACCAGTCCAATAAGTTTCACAGCTCTGGCTCTTTTGATATGCAGTCGAGTTGTGGCTTAGCTTTGGGTCAATAAATGATGCCGGTTGTTTACTTAGTAGCTGTTCGAGGACCTATTCACGTATTCCTACCGCACAGACACCACAGTCCATAAATAGCTCAGGCTTGTTGGTCAAGATAACATCTATTAGAGTTTGGCTGTTGTTATTAATCCTTGTTGGTCTGGTTATGACACAAGTTAGGCCGTGTGTGTCTTCCCTTCCCTCGAAAGCGGTTGGAATCTGTCGAGGTTTAGGTCGCCTGTTATCACCAAGAATGATTTTTCAACTGAAGCCCATTGGGTGGTCTGTATATACCTACAATAACTATATCGTGTCGACCAAATTTGGACTGAATTACCAGAGACTCGACCGTGGTAAATTTGCTTGGCAATCCCAACCGTTTGGAAGGTAGTTTGGCTGACATATATTACGCCGCCTCCTCATTTTTTTCGATCGTTTCTGAATATATTATAGCCACGTTGTGCAAACTGCGAATCCGGATATGTGCTATCGATCTTGGTCTCGGTGAGGAAAAAAAATTGAGCTTTTGTTTCCTTGATTAGTAAAACAACTTCTTCCACTTTATTTTGAAGACTGTTTACTTCAAATGAAGGAGAAGAATTTCACGAGCCTTCTTTGTTCTTTGTAATGGATCGGGCAGAGTCAGCATTAGCATATTCCTGCACGCTTTCCGTACTTGCATAGGACAATTCAAGTATTGGCTCCCCAGTGCTCTGATCAAAAAAGGAGTTTCCACATTTCGGCAGGGAGCAGAGAAGACATGTTCAGTCAAGATTATAGTTCACCAGGTAATACTGGAAAATAGGCTTTCCATGTTGATGCATTTAGCGTGGAACCGTGTTTTGCATTCGGAACACAATATGGCGTCTTCGTTATTTCTCACCGTTTGTTGTCATTCGCCGCAGGGATGTTTCAGAGTACTAGATCTGTTTCTTCGTGGTCCTGGATTAAGATGGATGTCTCCGGACTTTAGGCGTAGTTGAAAGGAGCTTGTACCAGCGACGTTGTAAGGTCTACGTGATGTAGTGAACGTTCTTCTTCTACTTGTGCCTAACCGGGTGCAAAGTCGACTTGCAACCCTTGTGTCTGAATTGACCGGTAGTAAAGTCACATCAGCCGATTTTTCGTAGAAACAAGATATGTGTTGGTAAACAAACCACATTGAGATTAACATCACTACCAATGTGAAGAGGTAATACCGATAAATTTTGATATTTGTCGAACGTTGCTCTACACGTGTGGCCGCCATACATGCTCATCACATGCTCACTTTTTAAAAGATTCAGTTGAATACAGAAAGCAAAGAGATGGGCCTGTAGTTCCCGGACTCTTTGTCGTCATCAGACTTGCAGACTGGGACGACTTGGGCATGCCTCAGTTGAGGTGGGTGAACACCACAGCTCACAGAGATGTTAATTAAATCAGCAAGAAGTTGGCTTAAGATACAATAAGCGCATTTGATCAGACGAGTTGAGCAAGAACATAATCCATGTGATTTATCATGAGGCAATGCCGGAAAAAATCCCACGCTCTACTTCAATTTGAGTGACAGGATTAAAAAGCTGAGAAAGAATTAATAGAACGACCATGATGTAAATATGCGCCGAAATGCTTCGTAGAGGAGGGAAAATTTTTTGCCAACTTTCCCCGATAGAAGAGAAATAGTTATTCAAAACGT